>NC_057800.1:690462573-690762573 GCF_018294505.1 Triticum aestivum | reverse complement strand
TCCTCGGCGGTAGGGTTTAACATGCTACCGTTACGATATGTCAAGATGGGGTTTTAATTGCATCGTCACACGGTCGTAACGTAAAAAATACCCTACCACCAAGGCGTCTGACGTTAGGCCTTTATACCCTGCCACTGGTGTCCTTGGCGGCAGGGCAGGTCCTTGTTCGCAGACGAAAGTTGCATGTGCACGCATCCAGCTCATCCGGTTAAAGCTGTTGCTGCTACATACTCCCTCCATTCCACAATGTAGTGCTTCCTTTATCTACGTGCTTCAACTTTGACCGTAAATTTAACTACAAGACCGATTGCGGCGGGAGCAAAAATTATATTAGTGAATTCGTATTCGAAAAAAGTTTTTAATTATATAATTTTTTCTCCCGCCGCAGTTGATCTCGTTAGTTAAATTTATGGTTAAAATTGGACCTCGAAAAGCGCGGGCGCACTATATTTTGAAATGGAGGAAGTACATGCCTAGTCAGCTTAAGTTGCTGCTGCTGCTAGTACTCCCTACACATCATGGGCAATAGAAGAGAAAGAGTGATTGATTGATTGGATCCAATAAACAAACACGCATCACATGTATCTCCCATCTCTGTCCACCACGAATGCATGCATTGATGCAAATTAAAAGGAAGCACGGATTACAAGGCTGCACCACTGCATCTTGCAAGAATGATGCATGCACGCATGTTGCACATCTACCGCCATTTTCTTTAGCGGTAGGTTTGTACCACCTATCGCTATGAACACCGGCGGTAGTCATTTATCCATGTTAGTAGTCCATGACGGTGCTGATACGCTGACAAGATTCCTATCGTCAAGTCAAGTGACAGTAGGCTGTTGTATTCTATCGCTAAGGATTGTGGCAGTAGAAAAAGGGTCAAACCCTGAAATTATCTTTACTCCTAATGGAGCAGTTGGTAGTCTCGCTTTCAGGTTTTTTTAGTGCCACCTCTAATGATTTTTTTGGTATTTCCTCCCACCTCTGACTTAGCCATCACAAACCGAAAAAACCTCCTCCGGAGGCCCCCACCCACACCCATTCATGTACGACCAAAAATAAACCTACGAAGGTTAACCAACGAAAAAAGACCTATGAAGGTTAACGCGACAAAAATGGGTACGCCACCCCTCCTCTCGATCCATCCCCTCTGGCTGCGTTTTCTCTTTCCCTCGTCTCCCACTCCATCGCCGCCGCCGCATCTCCCGCTCCGCCGCTGCCCCTACTGCTCCACCGGACCGGCCTCTTCTTCGAGCGCGGCGGCAGGAGCAGCTCCACCTCTCCACTCCCCCACGCAAGAACGCTCCTAGCCCCACCAACATGCCCGACCGCCACTAGGGTTTCTTACCCTCGCTGCCCCGCTGCCACCTCTCCTCACTTTTCCCCACCGCTGTCTGGAGCTACTTCGTCGACGGCGTCAATGGGGGCTTTCGCGAGACCTCCTGGCCTTCTGCCACCGCCGCCAAGTTTGTCCCCAGGCTGACATACTACGATCGGGACGCCGTCGGATCCTCTGTCGTGGGCCCACGTCCTAGTCCTCTCCTTCCTCTCACAGTTCATGTAGCCCCTACATCCTCTCCTGATTGTCCAGGTTAGTTGCGAGGGGCTCGTAATCTGCAAGTTCCTAATTTTGAATTGGTTGTGTGTAGTTGTGCTGCAGGCACTTCACGGATGAGATTTTCTCATGCTGTTCTCACCTCATCACGTCGTGCAGCCTCCACACGCGAAGCCACCGAGGCAGGAATCGGAAGTGCCAGTCTGTGCATCGTGTTCTCACGCCAACCCCAAGGTCGTCTTGCTGCCCTGTTGCAAGAATTATGTGTATCTTTTCAGTATCAGTCTGACAGATTCATGTGTATCTTTCCAGTATTCAAAATTAGGCAATTCAAGTGATACATATATTGTTTGGAATTTCGTTGCTAGGCCATGATCAGTTCAATTTATCCATCATTTAATCTTTTCATTTTTCAAGATGTACAATAGTTACTTCTATGGAATTGTATTAACAAGATTATATTCAGCTTCGTTAATGTCCAGATGCAAGTTGATGAATGACTGTTCATTTTACTTGAGAAGAACTAATTCACATGTTCAAGAACAACCGCAGGAGTATAATTTCATAAGCCTTTGTACTAAATGCAACATCCACGTGATGAATTACAGTTTATTTGGATGGTACTATCTCTATTTTTTGGTGATGTCGATAAAAGGATAAATACATTTTCTCTCAATATTTTATTTGCATCTTGTCGTCGTCGAATTGGAGGCGTAAATGTATTTTCTTTAGGTAACTCGAAGCCCAGACCAACATAAAGTGTACTGCGTTCAAGCTAAAATTCTTTGCATAAAATAGTGTGAACCAAATAATCCTAGGTATCTTGATATAATGGTTTCTGAAGGCTTGGAAATCACACAACTTGCCTTGGATGCTTATTAACTTATAGTATTATAAACTGTCATTGTAAAGGTGGTTGCCTGTCATTGTAAAGGTGGTTGCCTCTGTACCGAATTGCTCCTCAATTTTATAGATTCGAGCTGTTGTTTATGCTCATAGGACTACTAGAGAAGATTTACATGTAGCCAGAGAAGAAGACTGATAAAGATCTTGATTGTATCAGGCTATGATTTGGAGAGGTCGCTCTTGATTTTATTTGCCTGTGCCACTGGATGTGTACATGTACTTTAGTTGGAATGTGTGCATCATCTAATTTTGACTCAATCTAGGTAGAAATAAAATGTATGCAACCAAAGGGAACATCATATATTGTTTGTTGCCAATGTACGATACCTAAGCCTGAACACTAACCTAAGGTTCATGTTTCTCCTTCTTAGCTTATTTTAAGAGGAACCGGGCATGTTTGCTTCTGTCTTTCTTCATTGGCTAACAAGCAAATTTTCTAGCTTTCGCAAACTCTTCTTGTTGCAGCGGATGAGTTGGATATGCCATTCCTCAATGTGTACCTGGATTCTCTTTGGGCACCTAATTTTTGGGTAGGTGTTAATTTTGCTCAAACTGTCTGTTTTATTATTCTAGCAGCCCGCTTCACTTTGGTCTTCAGATTAAGCAATTCTCTGTATTCAAGGGAAAGGTCAATAGCTGCTCTCTAAAGGTATGCCAAATTAACAGGTTGTCTTGTCACCATACCTTTTGATTATCTGCAATGCAAATAAAAGTAGAAAAAACTTCTGAAGTATCCTAGAAGAAGCTCTCAGTTGTAATGAGACCTTTCAACTTAAACTAGGATATGACTTGCCATCTGTTGTAAAAGTGGACATAATGTTGACTCACAATCGTGTTAGTGAAAGACCAACTGATTTCTTATATTTCATTCGAGTAATTTTGACTGTACAATGACACATTAGCCATAAGTCATAACACATCTAGAATTCATGTATTGAATGCAATCGTGAAACCTGAACCTTGATGTTGTATTAGATCTGTGATTATCCTGTTTATACAAACTTTTTTTGGTGCCGCCACGCCGGTCCGTATTCATCTGCTGCGTCAGGTTGGCCACAACGAGGAGATGGACGCGACCGCGTTGTCCCATCGACCTCTGGGGCAACACGTCATCTACCCAATCCCGACAATGGCGCCCCCTCAGGCCGATTCCCCTCGCTGGGAGGTGCCTGCTGACGCATCCCCGTCACTTTTTTGACCTTGCTCTCTTCGTGTCTCCTCTTATTTATAATTGTAGTAAAGTTTCAGGTGTTTTTGGGAAATCATGGGCACACAATCGCCTGTAGACCTCTTGCTGTTAGTTTGTGTGCCTATGAGCTGGTAAATTCCTTCCTCCGATTGTGCCAGAACAAACCAATGAATTGTTTTAATAATATGTAGCACCACTCAGTTTTGAAAAATTGGAATTGTGAGATGCGGGTTTTAACTTTTAAGAACATCCAGGGCACATCTTTTCTTGGAATGCAGTTAGCTCGGTGGTGGTCATCTGAGATGTCAGGTTAGCATAAGGTGGCCCTTGTTCTTTTTTGTTTGAACCAGATTTGCCGGTTCCGAATTTTGCAGGAACGTGTTGCGCTGTATTGATGTTGGTCTTGTTCTGTTTACAGTGGCACCTGAAGATGTATCAAAATCTGTTGCACAAAGTAAAGGAGCACTGAGGACAGCGACTTCCATCTTGGCCTGTATGATGCTGGTTCGGCCGTGGCCTTTGATATCTCAGGTTAGCTCGAAATGTTATGTTTCTTCTTGGGTTATAATATATTAATATTTGCTGATTCTTCACTAGATTCCTCTGTTATTGCAGGGTGTGTGTCCTGTTATGTTGGGTTTCCTCTGATTTGGGTGTGGCTAGCTACATAGCGTCCGTGGGCCATGCGTGTGACATGCATGCTAGGTAATTATGACTCCGGTGCGGCGGTGCCGGAACCGCCTCCGCTGGGTACGACCGTCGTGGCTATGCTTGAAGTCAGAATCACCACGATGACTGTAGTGGCCGCACTCAGATAAGAGAGGCAGCCACGGTATATGATCAAGCCTTTGTTGTCGTCCTCTGAATTTGGGATCACGTGCACCTGCAAGAGAAAGAGCATGAGAGCCTAAGATGGTAGTACAACGTTACGAACAAGTTGATTTTTATCCATGGAATTGATTTGATGCGAAGCTGATGCCACATAAAAGGTCAACTGAGTTCTTATCTCCAATATGTCATAATGTCACAGTTCAATTATTTTCACATCTCTAGCCACTATGCATGGAAGGTGTGTGCTAATTTGCACAATGATCTTTTCTGATAAAATACGCTGACATTACCTTCATTTTTTCACGTTTTAGTGATGTCCTCTTATTAATCCCTTCTATAATCAAAGCTGTATTTGTTCATCTAAGTATCTCACTGCAAGTGGAAGAACAAGATTCAGCGTGTGCAACGGCAACAATAAATAACATGTCATTAGGGAGACTTCTGACAATTGAACCCTGCATTTTTTTGGCATTAGTACAAGTGTTCTGCTGCATTATTCAACTATGCGCAATGAAGCTGATATAGGGTATGGACTAGACAATTTATTCAGGTTTTTTTCAGGAAGGTATGCAGATTGGGCATCAAAGTAGACGACAAAGGATGACAAACGATGACATTCTGCACCTTACAACTTAAAAATTGATTGATACTTTCTATTTTATATTGATGCAATCGCCAGCGAGAACAAATTTTTGACTGAATTTGTTTCATTAAAGTGAAGTTGTTCGGACTTTTCTTTGAATGTTTATTTTAGTTGCATAAAAAAGCATTGTGAGTAATGTTTTTTGAGCTGATTATGAGTAATGTTTGGTTCCATGCAGGACCAAGGAATGAACATGAAGCAAATTATAACACTCAGATTCATGGTTTAGGAGTATGAATGCACACTTCCATCTTTTTGATATTCTCATATGCATAATACTAACACTACATACATAATCTCAAAATTGTGTAGATGGGTCATCAGTAGCATTTCTCTAATTATCCTTATAGACTCATTTGGATTGTTTAAGAAAAGGATCTCAATTCTCAATAGCAAACTACACTGGGACATCATGGACCTATTCTCCACATTTTTGAGCTAGGTGAGTTGGACATCATGTCATCAGGGGAAACCATTTCTTCCTTCCAACCCGTTGGCTAAATTTTTTATCACCATATGTTTAGAATTTTGTGTCAGCCTTGAACTTTTGAGGAATTGTTAGATATGTTGGTGAACGGGCAGGCGGTGCTAGACAGGGCAGGGCAAGAGAGCACAAGGAAGAATGCCAAAGGGGGCATCATAAATGGGAGTTCGTCGTTATGATCATGTGGTCAGAACCTAGAGCATGGATACAAGACCTCCATCATCGTCTATGGACATCAAAGCAGGGGAGAAGTGACAATGGACATCAGAGGAGTGGAGATAGTGAGCATGGGCTCCTTGAAGATACTTGTCATGACATATACTCAGTATATAGTAAAAAATCATATGCCACATATACGTTATGAATTACTATGATACTTGATCAATGAATGTATTTCTAAAAGAATCTGTGGCAACACATGACATTCAACTATAACTTCAACTTCAAGGGTGAACTCGTCGTTTTAGTCGTTATTTAAGCAATTAATGGGCAAAATAACCATCTCTCTATCTAACCAATTGATCACAGGCAGCCGACTATATAGGTCATATTGGCAAACAGACTAAGCTAAATTCTCGAGCAATTCGACATAGGTCTTGCAAATTAAACAACAAAAAAAGTGTGCAAACCACAAAGGTGTAGTAGTCATATCATACATCTCTAACAGAAGTGTCGAACTGCAGTTACATTATATTATAGCCGAAGATGGAGTGGGTTCTGTACTTGTATATACATGTATTGACCAATACGTATATCAAAATCTTCTAGAACATCCACATTGAAGAAGATTTGTCCCCGTATGATCATATTGTTTTCACTTCCTTCACCAACAAGGCAAAGAACTAAACACAAAAAACATCCGCCATTACCTGTGAGAAAGAATTGCTTCGTAAAGGGAACAAACTCGCCTGTGAATAGGACATCTACTGTGACGAGGAGGTCGCAACCTTCTTGGTGGACTCCTCATCCAAATATGAAAACATCCACCATCTGATCAAACATAGGCCCCACACTATCACCATTTGATTCCGAATGCCCGAGTCAGTCCAAGTACGTAAACTAGAGGGAGCAACTGAACAAGAGTCTTCCCGAAGCCAGTGCGGGAGCCAAGCACGCCACTGGTGTCTGCGATCACATGAGGCACACCGACAATGCACCGCATCTTGGCCGACATAGAGATGCCCACCCCTCGTGTCACGGTCCGCACCTCATCCTCTAGCCGGCCCTCCACCAAGGACATCAAACTGTGCATGACGCATCGCTCCTGCGCCTCCCCGTACACCAGCGCGGGAGGGATGCCAGCTGGTTGAAAACAATCCAAACAGAAGGAGGACATCTGCATTTGTGCCGACACCACGGTCGGTGGGTAGGGGGTTGTTGGTTGCGTGGGGGAGAACATCTTCATCTCCCTAAGATGTTGAGAGAGTTCGAAAACTCATCAAGATACATACACTTCAAACGAAGTGCATTTTTGTTAATTGCAGAATTTTATATCACCGCCTATTTTATACACGCTGAACTCATGCAGTGTGTTTATATAAGGGACCAGAAAATATGTGTTAGAAGGACCGATATTTATAGCAATACAACTATAAGTCGCATGAAACATCCACGTGATGAATTACAGTTTATTTGGATGGTACTATCTCTATATATAATTATTTTGGCCCGTGACAACGCACGGGCATTATACTAGAGTCTGCAACTACATCATGTCGATCGATGATGTCGGGTGTTTGGAGTAAGTATCATGTATCAATATTTAATGTGCGGATGTATATTATTGTTCTTCTTACCATCCAATTTATAGGAAGGTATGGGACCGGAGCTCGACACCCGATCCAATGGGCTTAAGTCTTAAGAAACTTCAGTGCATACTTAACATGGAGCAGCCCATGGACAATGGTTGCTTCAACATCGCCGTGCGTATGCTGGCATGTGACGAGGGAGTATTGTTCGCAGACCCTCCTGTACACTACATGGATCTACGATTTTGTGTAAGTTATCGTAACTCTTCATTCTATGTGTCATTAGTATCAACATGTTGAAACAATATTTCTTTTTTTGCTTAGTCAATGATGCTAGAGTCAACATGAGGTCAGAAGTTTTGCGAGAAGAAAACTATCCAGACGTTGGCAACATTATTTGATAGCTGTCCTGGGATGGACAACGACATCTCATTGTGCAACAAGGTAAGTAGAGTATTTTGTCCACTATTATCATGGTTTATTGTTGTTTCTAATAGCTCCACTTGTAGATTTATCTTCCCTATGCATCCATCGGCCGATACATCTTGTACGTCATCGACAAAGAGGCATGTCGTCTATATATTATGGGTCCTATTCAAACATCACAATCGTTAGAGGATAAAAGGTTGAGGCATGCACTGAAATTAAAAAGTTTTGCAAGAGATTTCAAAGAAGCACTCGAAATAAAGCTGTCTGGTTGGAATTATGATATATCTAAATGGCAACGTTTATTTCCGTTGGGTGTTCCAACGAGTATAGACGGGTAATGAATTCATAACAAAAACATTTACTTTTGTTGAATTATATTCTTTATATTATTAATTTAAAGTTTTGTAGGAATGTGTATGGCTATTTTGTTTTCCATTTTATACTCTGCTGGAACGGTAAAGAATTGGTCAAGCCGATTTGCGCGGTGAGTATTGTCCGTTACATGTTTTAAGACCTTCTCCGTGAAATTTTCATACTAACTACATGTATTGTTTGTGTAGGATGGGTATGAATCGAGGAAGCAGTTTTTATTATATTTGCTAAAACATCATGGAAATGAAGCTAAAGAAAACATTCCTGATATTGTGAAAGAATTTCTTGAGCGCATCATTTGGATATTAATAGTTTTGTAATAGATGTTTAGTTGGAACATCGCTTAGTTTGTTACATGGACATGCCGTTAATTTTTCTTTATGTTATCAATTTACATTACAAAAATGGACTTCAGGTATTAAATAATTGTGTTTGTGTTATATTGTTTGTACGTGTGGAATTTAACATGTAATTTTTTTAAACTATTTCAAAAGCCCATGACAATGCACGGGCACTCTATTAATTTTAAACAAGGGGTCAGAATCGGCTAAACTTCATCAAAAGGTCAAAACACAAAGATCGGCCGCCCTTCATCGACGCCCCGAGGATAGCGCGCATCGCCACACAGTAGGTGATCCAGTCGAGAGCGGTCGCCGTTGTAGCCGGGGCCCGCACGTAAGGCGGCGGCCCGATGGGGCTCCACATCCTTGGACTCTCCTGCCTGCCTTGTGGCCGTACAGGAGCTCGGAGATTAGAACCTCAATGACGTGATTAATCCCCAGCGATCCTTCATGGATTTTTTTCCCTTTGGCGATGAGATGATGTGGCATGCGCTGAATGGGTTTGACCCTTTGACTCCACCGCGGCCCGCCCTTTATTAATTCCTCTCCTCCCCCACACCCACAGCGAGAGGCCACGAGGCTCGGAGCCACGAGGCCCCCTTGCCGAGTGGCACGAGGGTGTCGCGAGACGGCGCCCACCATGTTGAGCACCGCGGACTAGTCCTGCGGCGACGTAGACCCAACGCGACGGCGTGCCAGAAACTATCGCGGCCCGACGTCCTCCTTGGACTTGGAGCCGAGCACGATGCTGCAGGTTGACCATGATGCGGAGGATCGATACGTTCGCCGGCCAGCGCGAGCGCGTGCCACGCTTCCGGCACCGCATGGAGCGCGCCGGACTGGGACATGGATCGGAGTCCCCCGTCTGGCCTGTCTGTCTCCATGAGCGGGCGGGCGGACGACCAGGGCGCGCGCGACGTACGTCGCGTCGGGGGACGTGGAGAGGCGCTGCAGCGTTCTGCTGTCGTGCGTGTCGGCTCCTAGTCCTGGTGCGCCATGGATGAGCTCCCCTTCCGACTCAACGGGCCATGCGTTGTGCATGAGACTAGCCACTCGCACGGCCTGGAGATGGCCCTTGGTAGTCACCGGTCCAGCACTCCAGCAGCACGTACGGAGGTTGCCGTCGGCGCGTTTTCTTCGCGACCGTAACCGCGGATGATTCGAGAGGTCTGGTGGCTAGTTCGCGGGATCCAAGGGCCTCCGGCGCCGCCAATGGCACCGGAGCTGCCCCGAGGTGCTGACGCGGCCAATGTATACCACCTCAGCTGGAGAGGAGAGAGAGGGAATTTTGTGGAGTTAATTAGCTTTTCTATATGGTTTATTCTTTAATTAGCTTTTCTATATGGTATTGATTTGAGCAAAACAAATTCATGTAGTAAACTTCAGTTTTTGTTATATAACCAAGCAAAGAAAATTTTCTTTCAGAAAATTTGCCAACAGATAAATCCCCTTTGTCATCAACACAAAATGTGCCCAACAGTTTTTGTTATAACCGAACAGGCTATGCCAAACACATGACTTCGAAATAAGGCAACGAGCAAAACATCCCCTGTCATCATCATATTAATATGCAAATCAAGGTGAACTAACAATACCAGAACACCCGGTCTCATTAACAGCATCACCACCATCCATTGGTCAGACTTTATCTACAATACAGTATTATATGAATTGTTAAAACTCTGAATCCAAGAGCAAATGCTGGGCAGAAGCAAGGAACAACTAATTAGGTGTGGGGCGTAGTAATACCTAATCAGACGATACCAGCAATCCTTGCAAGATATGACAGTCGAATGTGGGTGCAAACGGAAGGCTTGGTGCAGATCTATAGCTCGGGCCCGTGCTCGTCTACTTTCAGCGCAACTGTGGTGGTGCTCCGATCCAAGCTTCTACTGATGGTCAGAGATTGAAAGCAAGCAGGTGTTAGCACCTGCATACCAAATGGCTCGATCTCTCCTATGTACTCCCTTCGTTCGGAATTACTTGTCTCAGAAATGGATGTATCTAGAACTAAAATACATCTAGATACATCCATTTCTGCGACAAGTAATTCCGAACGAAGGGAGTAGCACTCCAACATCAAGCTCGGGGTCTCTTGGTCCGTCTCTCTAAAAGGGACCTGCTTGTCGCCATCAAGAAGCGAGCCAATGATTCTTCCACCGGCTCTTGGTGCACCGCCTTGTCCTTCTTTTTCCATCCTTCCACTCGCTTTGATCCTGAACACAATGTGTAGTCGAATTACTATCATCCTACCATCAACAGAGAAATAGGCGCACACCCCAATAGTGAGAAAATGGCATGGATATCAGGTATATGCACATATAAGAGGAACTGTTTTATGCTGCCCACGACCACATGCGCTACTGCTGCTACAACTGTAGTGGACTGATGATAGGAAATTGAGCCGGATCCATTATACTATTCTTCCATCGTGAGATGCCCAATTTTGTAATTTTGATGCCAGAGCATGATGCGGGAAGTAGTAAAGGTACCAACCAAACTCTTGATGCAGATAGCTGTGAAAGTCTAGGAGCATGAGATGAGTTGGCGCACAAATCCTCGGACAAGCACACCTCCAGTAACTCGCCATGGCAGAGGCAATGCGGGAGCATCAGCTGCAATGATCACAATTACATCAATTAGATTAACAACAGAGAATTAAGCTAGGGACAGATGCGGGACAAGTACTCGAGCCTCTCTTATGTGGTGAGATTGGGTCATCCGAAATCCCAAGCGATGAGGGTGTTGTGTTCATGCGGGGAGGCTTGTACCCAGTGTAGTTTATGCGTACCGAAATGCAAGCAGTAGAGGTACTCATACAATCGAAAGGAAGCCGTGGCAGTTGCAATCGGGTCAAGTAGAATGAGGGTGGGCAGTATCGCAGGCAACCTGGTCCTGTAGTAAACTGGGCTTGCCCATATGTCGGTGAAATGAGTCTCCTCCGACTTCTCCAAGCCCAACCGGTGCAGTTGGGCTGAAGATCCCATATGCTGATCCTCGAAGGGTTGTTCCCGATGTGCGAGAACTCTACATACATGATATGAGAATCGCTCACGCACACAGCGCGCCGTCCTTTGATGGCGGGGTGGTGGTCCAAGCTGAGGGTGCTCCCGCGCGGCAGCTCGATGAAGCATAGCGTCGAGGGTGCTATCGGAGGGGTCGATCGCAACAGATGAAGAGAACCGGTGCAAACCATTTTAGGCCCTGGGGCAATGTAAAATAACTATTTTTTATACCGAACTTTTATATGTATTCTAAACTAAGTGATCATATTATAATTTTAATTAATACAATTTTTATTACTCAGTCACATAAGAATTTTATCAAATAATATATTCATTATTACACAATTGTAATGTATATTAATGAAATTTTGTTTCTACAAAATTTAAATTGTATGATTTACCAAAATCTCTTTCTTGTTAAAAAATGCTCCAAATTAATTTTCTCATATTGCATAAACTACATAGTGTATCCACATATATTTGCGTGTGTGTATATATATATATATATATATATATATATATATATATATGTGTGTGTGTGTGTGTGTGTGTGTGTGTGTGTGTGTGTGTGTGTGTGTGTGTGTGTGTGTGTGTGTGTGTGTGTGTGTGTGTGTGTGTGTGTGTGTGTGTGTGTTCATATATCTTTTAATATTATTAAATAACATGGTAGATATTTCTAAATCATACATACGAACACATATTTTAATAGTGGTTTTAGTATATATTAGACAACTATATACATAGAACTTTTAGGGTATAGCAAATGTGACTTACAAGTTGGGTTCAGTAATAAAATCATCGAAGAACCAAACACGTTCATTGTACTTTTTGTGCAATATTTGATCATCTGACATGCTCATCTAAATTCACTTGGGTTGATTAGGTGCAAATGAGATTTTCTACCAGTTTCTCACTTGAAAAATTGTGTACTGGTTTAAACACTTAAATCTTGTTATCATAAATTCCATTATGATACTAAGACATTCATCATAAAAGGAATTTAACATATTTAAACTCAACTTCGCCAGTCAGATTGGTTTGTCTTTGAATGGTATAAATTATTAGTATGTGTTGTGTATTTGTGCTCCTTGAAATTAAGGCTCTATTTTATGCATTTAATAATCTTTCAGGTGTAATGTATAACTGTATAGTGCTTACTAGTTTAATTCGTAGCGGGGCCCCTCCCTCTTGGGGCCCGGGGCAGTAGCCCCTTTTGCTTGCCCTATGGGCCAACCCTGCAGACGAGTCCCCGAGCGAGATTGTTATGTAATACTATTAAAATAATCTGTTGTACTTTTTCTAATAGAGGTAAGAAAACTCTGTTTGAATTTTGGTTGCTTGACAGAGATGCTTCTCCCAAGGTTCAGATTCTCCTGTATAATTCTTTTTGTATCCGAGGTAGTAATTTCAAATTGGCACGACGAGATGGTCTAATATGATGATAGATGCATTAGATTAGGAGAAATGTGAAGTTGTGTGGTATGGAGTAAGTGCAGAGCTTGAGCCTTTTTTATACTAGTAAGCGTGCACGTGCAACACACGTCTCCACCAATACACACATAAAATTCGTTTGAGTATAAAGTTTAAATTTGTATTCTATAAATTCTAAACAATAGAACAAGGCATGACAAAGATTAAATCAATGCACAACAATATGCATTTTTAACATCAACTCGTAAACGATTCAGGAACATAATATCACATGAACATAAATATAGTGAGTAATCATGCATGCAGGGCATGTCTCAAATGATTTATACAATAAGTCAAACATAAGGGACCTTACAAATTTTATGGTAAAAGAACCAAGAGCAGACACTGAAGTGTTGCAATGCAACCTAAGGAAAACCCGATACATCTTTTGTCTAATATGCGTATGAAATTCTGGCACAAAATGGGATGTCTTCTTAAGATTGCCCCCCTTAAAACTTTGGTAAGTATATCAAATATTGGCATAAATGGAGGAAGCTGCTACTATTCCACATAATAGTGGCTACTATTAAACACATGCTATTGGATCATGCACGCACATTGGCAGAGTGCCTTATTTTCATGTTCAATGTTACTTCTTTGACTGTATCGTTGATAATCTGGTTCAACACAAGCAGTGGCACAACTTCAGAAGTCAAATTTCAAGAATCTTTATTCAAGAGGTCAAATGAATTAAAAATATCATGAGTAACAAACATTCATCCTGGTACTATAAATGTGCATTTATAGAAAATACGTGAATGAGAGGTATCTTTTTTCAATAATTTCTTGTTAGGACAGAAAAATATTAGTACCTTTGCTCAATCCCTCAAGTAGTAGAAAGGATCACTGCTTATTGTGAACGTTAACTCCTGACCAGTTTTCAATGAGGCAAATCTTGAATACTAATTTCTGGGCCCTGAATATGTTAAATCTAGCTTATATCAGAGCAAATAAGTTGGAATATGATGAAAGAAGGGTCGGCATAAAAAGGGTTTGATTACACTACGTATTGATAGAGCAAAATCATGTGCTTGCATGCGCATGCCAGACTTATAATTGACTCGTCCATAAGAGTCTACAAGCATGGTCTCAACTCTTTCACCAATTCAATAACTTTCTGGTGCGATGCATGGTCTCCATGTGACATATTAGCCGAGCCACATTCATGTCATCCTCAGCAAAATCCTAGATAATCTCCCTTGTGTTAGTTGAGGGACCAACTGTGCACATAATCCTCATTTTGTGCCTAACATTTGGTTTAGACCACCACATACACATTGGCTGATGTACTGTTATTTGATGAATATCCATAAGATGCTGGTAGTTCTCGTGTTCCTGTTAAGAAGTTTTCTTACAATTAATTTCAATGCATCAATTCATAAGGTTCCTTACCCACAGAACAATGCATTATATTCCATGGAGTTAGTGTTCAGCAATTAGTAGAGACATATGACATGATCATTTTGCACTTCACATTACTAAGAAGACGACATGAGGTAATACCAAATGCATTTGATTAAACCACAGTTCACTCGAAGAACAAGATCACAACCAAATAAGTTGATTACATTTCAAGCAAGTGCGCGGATAACAAAAACAGCAGCAGGTGTTCAATTCAAACATATATATATATATATATATATATATATATATATATATATATATATATATATATATATATATATATATATATATATATATATGCAGACATACAATACGTATACAACTACAAAAATTAGGCTCCTGGTAAGCTGAGATGGCAATACATGTAAGAACTATACCAAACTAACCTGAGTATTGTTCAAAAACAATTGATATGTGCTCTCACCATAGAGCACAGATCATAACATATAATTCAGAGATACGTGTGTGCTCTTACTGGGCACCTCGCTGCTATCTTCCGAAAAGAGGAATTTCCTTGAGATTGTGGAAGCCGTCGCCAGTCCAGATGGAGATCTTGCTCAGCGTGTAGCTCTCATCCAACTTGAAATCCATGTAGAGAGTAACAAGCTCGCCCCAACAACAAATTCAGATCAGAAAAAGGATCCCACACATAGAAGATTAGATATGTGTTTCGAATGGATGCCCTCATCTAGCTGGTTCTTGTCATTCGACTTCGCCTGCGCTGCACATATACAGATACAGGTGGCACGAGGAAATCAAGATCGATTCTAAGTCTAAAAGCATGCCCAGATTGAACCGAACTAATTAATGGATGATATATAATCACACGTAAAAGCACACTGTGAGAAACAAGCACTGTATATAATAACCTGCAAAAAAATTCACTTTCTCTCTCTCTCTCTCTCGCTCGCTACTCCATGGAACAAGAACAAATACTATTCGATACTTCTTGCATGTAGAAACTGCTCTAGTTTATTGAAGACTCGATGCACAATAGTTACACATGATTAGGCTCCTAATTAACTACTCTAGTAACTATTTGGTTTATCGAAGACTCGATGAAAGGAATCATCCAAACAAAATTGAGCGGAAGGCAACGGAAGATCGTTTACTCGTCGTGGTTACTTGCAGCTGTACATTCTTCTGAAACTGGATGTTGACCAGGTGTGGCTGCACACTGGCTGACCTGAGAAATATAAAATCCGCCAACGATGAGGGTGCCCCTGCAGTTTGTAAGATCAGATCAAAGAAGAAAAGCTATACCATGTGTTGGCTTGGAATGAGATAATGACAGGGTCAACTAATCCAACATTTATCTGTTTCAAGAAGAAAAGGGTAAACCATTTTCAATATACCACTGAAGTTTGTCTGCATTACATTCAGATTGATGTGAACATGAAGTCACAACAGATTGGACAGTTTGTCTCTAACCTCTTCTTCTGACATTTGTGAATCGAAAAGAAAAAAAATCTGAATCAGCCTAGAAAAGTAAGGAACCACGCCTGCAAAATTGATTCCTATGCAGAGACGAAAATCCTAGAACTTGATATGGCCAGCATATGATTCACCGCAGCTCGATGGCTATAGCACAGGGGCGCGGATATGGGGCGCACGCATGAGGGAGAGCAGAGCGCAGAGCGCAGGGGCTTACCTAGGTCGGAGTGGAAGAGGCGTCTGGCCACCGGAGGCGCAGGAGGAGACATGGAGGGAGCGCAGGGCAGAAAAGCAACCGCGCCGGTACCCGCCTCCATCGGGCCGCTGGCCGTGATCCGCGCTGCCCGAGGTGGAGCGGCCGTGGACGCTGCGGATCCGCCGCCATGGTTGCTCCGCCCAGCATAGAGAAGAAGGGTCAGGGAACCCGAGGTGGAGCGGCTACGGACACTGCAGATCCATCGCCATGGTTGTTGTGCCCAGCGAGAGAAGGGTCGGGAGGCACTGATTTTTCCTTTCTGACGTGCGGCGAGGCACCGAGTCGGATGGAATTGATCCACATATTGCGGGCGGGGCCGCGGGGACTAGGGGACGTGGAGCGCGAGGGCTGTTCGCAGACCACGGCGTCTGCCAAGCAGAACAATTGATCTCAGACGTTAATCGGATTGTTACCCCATTGATGTAATATGAGCAGTAGGATGCATCTAAGCTGACTTAATTCGAGGGTCCTGGTTATTCTGTGTACAGTTTACTGTGTGATTTTAGAGGAGTTTATGTTTGCTTTTTTAATAGTAGTATAGAGGAGGGAAAACCCAGGGTGGCAAACCCCTAGGAGAGACTTTACATGTGGTCATGGCCTCATAGGATCCCCTCTCACAACAGGGAAATATCCATGGTACGTACTCTCTCCTTCCCATTCCTTCCCATTATCTAAAGCGTATTAGTAGCAAATATTTTCAAAATCTAAGGCGTTTAGCTCTCCCCTCGCTACTTTGTCTCTCTCGTGTGGTTACCAAAAAAGGCTTTTGTCCCGCTTTATATATAAAGCATCAAACCACAAGAATTCAGTACAAACACACGCTACGCCACTGCAACACATGCACACACCCAGGACAGGATACATAGGCGCTGAGCGCAGCAACACCACTCCTAGCACTACTGCCCCGAAGAGATGAAGCTACATATGACGAACCATACGCTTCAAGGCGGCGCCTTCAAGAAGGGTACGACGCCGAAGCGCCGCCACCGCCCGATCCAAGGATCAGAGTTTCCCCCGAAGCCGCATGACGGGCAATGAGAGCCGTGGCGACGCCTTCAAGAAGGGAACGGTCTTCGCCGCCGCCGGTCCGTCCGAAGATAGAGTAGGTTTGACCTCGGTTAATATTCACTGCCACCAAACGCCACACCCCGGCAACCACGCCACCCACACGACCATGGTGACCGGGCAGCACCAAGGCACGGGCTCTGCCCAAGAGCACCGCGCAACCACCACCAGGGCCGCCGCCCCAGCATCCAAGACCTCGACACCACCTCATCCGAGACCCGCCGCACCCCAACGAAAGGGATGAGCGGAAAGGTCCCACCTTTCGCGCCCCTGGGCAACCGCCAGCGTAGAGACCCAAAGGGTCGGCCAGAACTGGCATCCACCGACCCATCCTGCTGCCCCAAGCGCGAGACGAGCTCGGTCCTGCAACACCGAGATGGGGACGAGGTCAGTCCTGTTGCACCGTGCGCGAGACGAGCTCGTTCCTGCTGCATCGTGCGCGAGACGAGCTCAGTCCTGCGGCATCGGGCGCGAGACGAGCGGTGGACCACAGCTGGGAGAGGACCAGTCCATTGATGGGGGTAGCGCCCGGGCGACGAGGAGATGGGGTGAAGGTCGAGACGGCCCGAACGCAGACAAACCGACGTCAGAGAAGCCGGCCGTTGCCGCGGGCAGATCCATCGAGCCACTGTGAAGCCCCCACGACACCGGTAGGCCACCACCGAGACCTACCCTGCCGCCGCCCACGGCCGGAGCAGTGGCCACGCCCAGCCGCTGCCCTACCCGCGTTGCCCGGCGAGCTCCAAGCGCCGGAGCCGCCGGGCACGCACCACCGGAGCCAGGTGCCGCCGGCCGGCCCCCAATGCCAGATCCGGCCGGATCCGGCAAGAGACCAGTCGCGCGCCACCTCCCGAGACCAAAGCACCGCAGCCGCCCCGCGCGTAGAACGAGGGCCGCCGGAGCACCGCCAACAGCAGATCACCCCGCCGCCCCGCAAAACAGCCACCGCGCCGCTGGATCCCGCGGATGACCAGCGCCGCTGCTTGAAGGAGCCGCCCCGCGCCGGCGCCCCCAAGCGGACGGGGAAGGAGGGCCCCGCCGCCGCCGCGCCCCCCGGGCTTTGCCTGACGGAGCTCGCCGGCGACGGCGGGGGGAAGGGGAGGGGAGGAGGGGGGGGGGGGGGGGGAAGCCAAAGTTAGGTACTTCTCTCGTGTGGTTAGACGGCCACGATTTTCTCTTCACCTATTGTCTCTGCGCTTAGACCGCCATGATTCTTTCTCCACCTATTGTCTCTCGTACGGCTAACTGTCTAACGAATTGTTATGAGCGCACTAAAGTTGGTATACATTCTGTTTTTAACTAGAACACCTTGCATTCCATAATCACCCAGGACCAGCTAGATCAGCGACCACAACACCGGTTACAATGTTTGGGAGATTGGTCAGCCACACACACTGGCTCTCCAGATTACAGCCTTTCCCAATACTAGCTAACTCATGAGCTGGCCTATTACAAGCACGGGGACAGAAAACAACACTCCACTCACTAAAAGCAAACTGCAGGGATAATTTTATCTCACGGAAGAAAACACCCAGGTGAGATTGGTCCATTGATCGTGGCCGTCGTCACAGCAAGTTGGAGGACCAAACAGTCTGTCTCAAAGATGACCCATCCCATGCCTTGTCCTCGGCTAGGCCGATTGCATGCATCAGTGCATAAGCTTCCGCCTGGAGGGCTTCACTAGTGTGCTCTAGACTTCCAGCTAGTTGCGAAGTGGGATCAAAAGCACCACCAATATTTATTTTCACCAGATCTACTGCCGGCTTCAACCAACTGGGTTTGGGCTTTTAGATTTGTGAAATTCTTTTCCGGCAAGGCATAGAACTAACACCACTCAGCTATATGTTTGGTCACCATGAAACGGAACTCCAGTTCTCTTGCCCTCCGATCCTTATGATTAGCCTTGTTCCTTTCCGTCCACCATAGCCACATAGGCAAATAGTCTTGAGCATTTCCTCCTCCTGCAAGGTAAAGATGCACTCTAGGATACAACGTGACGATGGACAGGACAACAGTTTTTGGCATGTCTCCTCCAGACCACAAGAACGCGACATCGTCTTTACGTCCTTGCACCGCAGGAATAGGTGTCCACCATCCTTTGGTAGTCTCCGGCAAATAACACAGCTAGTGTCAAGTTCTACCCCGATTCGTTTGACATTCCTTGGCAGCGTATGGTTGTGTGTGCAAGACGCCACAAGAAGTGGTGAACACTTCCCGGGCATCTGACCTTCCAGAGTTTAAGCCACATCCCCCGCTCCTCTTTAGATCCTGTCGAACTCTCACCACTCTGCCGAGTGCTCTGTCGCTGTAGGATCTCAACATGAACTCTGTAGGCCGACGAGATGGAAACAATCCCTTGTTTTCAAAATTGCCATGCCAGGAAATCCTCATGTTGTTCAAAAATTGGGATCTTCAGAATTAGATTGGCGTCCCTCCATTGAAGATCTGTCTCACCAACTGCACATCCCAAGCATGAGAAACTGGGTCCATAAGTTCCACCACTTTGTTCAGGAGTGTGCCCCACCCCCACGAGGTGTTCTTGGGAATCTAACCGCCCCCGATGGGAGCCACGAGTCTTATCAAATTATGATATTCTCGACATCACCCACCCTCCAAACCGTTCCTTGTTTGATCACCTCCACTCCCTGGAGAATACTTCGCAACATATAATTGATGCCCGGCGTTGCCACTGCTGACAGCAGATCCCATCCGGATAATATTTAGCATGTATAACGCAGGCACAAAGTGAGTATGGGGCTTGGAGTAGTCGCCATACTTGCCGGGCCAACATGACAATATTGAAAGAGTGGATATCCCTGAAACCTAACGCACCTTGCTCCTTCGGCAAGGTCATCCCCCCCACTCAGTGTTGTTTTTGCTCATCATCTTGTTGCGCCCACCAAAGTCTGCATATCATGTGGCTAATATTTTCACAGAGTCCCTTCGTCAAATAAAAGCAGGCCTTCGTGCAGATAGAAAATGTGGCTAATATTTTCACAGAGTCCCTTCGTCAAATAAAAGCAGGCCTTCGCGTAGATAGGAATAGCTTGCGCGACCGTTTAAATCAAAATTTTCTTTACCCTTCTTTGATAGGAGCACATGCAAATACGTTGCTTTCCCATGTACGCAGCCAAATAATCCTTAGAATGCACGTTCAGCAGCACTGTAGCGTCCTGGACCGACCACTGTAAGCCCATGTGCTCGTAGGTGTTTTATCCCATCGCGCATGAGCCATGCAAGGGCACCCCTACGTGCACCCATAGAAAAGTTTGCTACTCCCTCCGTCCAATAATATAAGAGCGTTTTCGACACTAATGTAGTGTAAAAAACGCTCTTATATTATGGGAAGGAGGGAGTAGCTAATTATATGGCCAGTTAATTAACCAGCCTTTAGCCTATTAATACTCATTTTAAAATCACATCAAGTGATGATGAAGGTCACATGCACTCCTTGCTTCATAACAAATTCCTGGCTTCTCCTCAACTTATTAGGAAAAAGAGAAAAAAAATATTGGTACAAATTATCATCAATCAACTCTTTTTTTAGTATTATGTGTAGTACAAAATCTCATCAAACAGTTGGAGAATAAGTCCACATCCCAGAACAAGATGCAGACCATACTCTGAATTTTCTGGAGATGCATCATCGTCTTCGAGACCATCAGGTTCACGCGCAACTACGCAATGATCTTGTGGAACATATGTGGATCCAAATTGGAAACCAAGGACTTTAATTTTTGAATTGTCCACTTGAAATGAATTTTATGTTTGAACTATGTATATTCAGTACAAACATATGTTATTTACATGTGATATTCATGTGTATGATCGACGTGCATGAATTTAAGGGTTTTGATGTGAGGAGCGTGGCTGTTTTGCATGACATTTGAGGGGTCGTCCGACACTGTACGTGGTCGCAGTCAGGCACATTTGCGGGACAAAATTTGCCAAGTTTGGCTGTAGATGCTCTAACTAGCATAAGCATTCTATCCTGCTTTTACTTTGAAATATTAACTTGATGCATTTTCTTTACACATTGATTTGTACTTTTCCTATGTATAATGTATTTATGTACATAAAGAATTCCTACTTAATTATATTATGTGCAAACCATCATACAAGGATTGTCTTTGATAAGCTGAACTGTATGTTGTGTGATATGTCTTCATCGTATCTACTTTTCCAAACATTTTTGACCTTGTTTTGGACTCTAACTTGCATGATTTGAATGAAACTAACCCGGACTGACGCTGTTTTCAATAGAATTGCCATGGTGTTATTTTTGTGTAGAAATAAAAGTTCTCGGAATGACCCGAAACTTTACAGAGACTATTTCTGGAATATATAAAAAATACTGGCAAAAGAATCAACGTCAGGGGCCCCACACCCTATCAACGAGGGTGGGGGGCGCGCCCCCTACCTCGTGGCCCCCCTGATGCTCCACCGACCTCAACTCCAACTCTATATATTCACGTCCGGGGAGAAAAAAATTAGAGAGAAGGATTCATCTCGTTCTACGATACGAAACCACCGTCAAGCCCTAATCTCTCTTGTGAGGGCTGATCTGGAGTCCGTTCAGGGATCCGGAGAGGGGAATCCATCGCCATCGTCATCATCAACATTCCTCCACCACCAATTTCATGATGCTCATCGCCGTGCTTGAGTAATTCCATCGTACGCTTGCTGGACGGTGATGGGTTGGATGAGATTTATCATGTAATCATGTTAGTTTTGTTAGGGTTTGATCCCTAGTATCCATTATGTTCTGAGATTGATGTTGCTATGACTTTTGCTATGCTTAATGCTTGTCACTAGGGCCCGAGTGCCATGATTTCAGATCTGAACCTATTATGTTTTCATGAATATATGTGAGTTCTTGATCCTATCTTGCAAGTCTATAGTCACATATTATGTGTTATGATCCGTTAACCCCGAAGTGACAATAATCGGGATACTTAGCGGTGATGGCCGTAGTTTGAGGAGTTGATGTATTCACTACGTGTTAATGCTTTGTTCCGGTACTCTATTAAAAGGAGGCCTTAATATCCCTTAGTTTCCAATAGGACCCCGCTGCCACGGGAGGGTAGGACAAACAATGTCATGCAAGTTCTTTTTCATAAGCACATATGACTATATTCGGAATACATGCCTACATAACATTGATGAACTGGAGCTAGTTCTGTGTCACCCTATGTTATAACTGTTGCATGAGGAATCACATCCGACATAATTATCCATCACTGATCCATTGCCTACGAGCTTTTCACATATTGATATTTGCTTAGTTACTTTTCCGTTGTTACTGTTACAATCACTACAAAAATAATACTATTACTTTTGCCACTGCTACCGTTACTTCCATATTACTTTTCTACTAAATACTTTGCCGCACATATTAATTCTTTCATGTGCGGTTGAATTGACAACTCAATTGTTAATACTTGAGAATATTCTTTGGCTCCCCTTGTGTCGAATCAATAAATTTGGGTTGAATACTCTACCCTCGAAAACTATTATGATCCCCTATACTTGTGGGTTATCATTGTGCATAGTTTGGTCATTCACAAATATTTTTTGCATGTTTTATTGTGTTCTTTGCAAAAAAAATAACACAACTCTTGGAGTAAGTTATTCACAAACTTCCCGAACTCGAAAACATCATAATGTTCATGTCTTCATGATGACTTTTGCTATGTAAATGCATCAACTGCGACATCAATTACTCCATTCTAAAAAGTTCTAGATGTGCATTCTATTAGTTTTTCCATGTAGTTTACTAAAATTGCATGTGTGGTCTGCTTATTGTTTGGTATTTCTGGATGGTAGGTTTCTATTTCTAGATGTTGACAGCACCTGAGCTACAGGAGAATAAAAAGAGGGGGCAAAGAGAAAATATGCATCTTTGTGTGTGTGTGTTTTGTGCGGGGGGGGGGGGGGGTGTGGTATGGCAGGGCTTCTAAACCTTTTTGGTTCACTAAATATGCTAAGGCTAAAGGGGGGAGGGGGCAGTGCCCCCCTCAGAACTACATGTAGCTCTGTCACTTTCATCCTAGGTTTCCTTTGGCGTCGAGTTTCTTGGCTTGGTCGCATTGCCATCCACCCACTCTCAAGTTCTGGGGCGATGCGTGAAGTGCTAAACTCGATCGGCATAGCAATGAGTGTGATGATGGGGGTGATGAACCCGCTCCTCGACAAGCTCACTAAGCTACTCAGCGAAGAGTACAAGAAGCTCACAGGATGCGGAAGCAGGCCTCCTACCTCAAAGACGATCTCGGCGCCACGAAAACTCTCCTTGATAGGATGGAAATGATGGACATGATTGATCCCTCAACAAAAAACTGGTGGGACCATGTCAGGGAGATGTATGATATGGAGAACTGCATCAATGAGTTTATGCGTGACACTGAATGTGCTCATGCAAACACAGGATTTTTAAAGAAGATGGCTCGACGTCTCAGGTGTTTGGGGATACGACATCAGATTGCTAACCAAATCGAGGAGCTCAAAGTTCTTGTGGTGAAGGTAAATGCTTGGCGCGAGAGATACAAGATTGACGAGTGCATCAATTCGAGTCTTGGCATTGTGGTTTGGATTCCCAAATATCGATGATGTACAAGGAGGTAGCGGGACTTGTTGGTGCTCATGGGCTAAAAGAAGAGCTTGTCAGTTTGTTGACAGATTCTCAAGAGAAACCCAAAGTGGTTTCCATCATGGGGTTTGGAGGTTTGGGTAAAACTACACTTGCCAAACAAGTGTATGATGAGATTGGGGGAAATTAACCTGTAAGGCATTTGTCTCAGTCTCCCAAAGACCAGATGTGAAAAACATTCTCACTGGCGTACCATTAAAGCTTGGGATGAATGATTCTTCCCATTAGCCCGAGCTATAAGACATCATTTACCGGCTTAGATAACACCTCAAGCATCTAACAGCATTTTGCTTCAATAAATATGCTAGGGCTATGGCGGAGGGGGGGGGGGGGGGCAGCGCCCCCCTGGAACTACATGTAGCCCTACCATTGGTTGTTGACCTTTCATCCTAGATTTTCTTTGGCGTCGAGTTTCTTGGCTAGGTTGCATTGCCCTCCACCCCCTCTCTGATTTTGAGGCGAGACACATGAGGGGAACTAAACTTGATCAAGATGGGAGCGAGTGTGAAGATGGGGGTGATGAACCTGCTCCTCGACAATCTCACTAAGCTACTCAGCGAGGAGTACAAGAAGCTCATGGGATGCGGAAGCAGGCCTCCTACCTCAAAGACGATCTCGACGCCATGAAAACTCTCCTTGATAGGATGGAACTGATGGGCAAGCTTGATCCCTCAACAAAAAACTGGCAGGACCATGTCAGGGAGATGTATGATATGGAGAACTGCATCAATGAGTTTATGCGTGACGCTAAATGTGCCCATGCAAACACAGGATTTGTAAAGAAGATGGCTCGACGTCTCAGGAGTTTGGGGATACAACATCAAATTGCTAATCGGATCGAGGAGCTCAAAGTTCTCGCAGTGGAGGTAAATGCTCGACGTGAGAGATACAAGATTGATGAGTGCATCAATTCGAGTCTTGGCATTGTGGTTTGGATTACCAAATATTGACAATGGACAAGGAGGCAACGGGCCTTGTTGGTGTTCATGGCCTAAAAGAAGAGCTTGTCAGTTTGTTGACAGATTCTCGGGAGAAACCCAAAGTGGTTTCCATCATGGGGTTTGGAGGTTTGGGTAAAACTACACTTGCCAAACAAGTGTATGCTGAGATTGGGGGAAATTAAACTGTAAGGCATTTGTCTCAGTCTCCCATAAACCAGATGTGAAAAACATTCTCACTGTCGTACTATTAAAGCTTGGGATGGAGGATTCTTCCCATTCGCATGAGCTACAAGACATCATTTACCGGCTTAGAGAACACATCAAGCATCTAAAAGCATTTTGCTTCAATAAATATGCTAGGGCTATTGGGGGGGGGGCAGCGCCCCCCCCCCTCTGGAACTACATGTAGCTCTAGCATTGGTTGTTGACCTTTCACCCTAGATTTCTTTGGCGTCGAGTTTGTTGGTAGGTTGCATTGCCCTCCACCCCCTCTCTATGATTCTGAGGCGAGACACATGAGGGGAACTAAACTCGATCGATATGGGAGCGAGTATGATGACGGGGGTGATGAACCCGCTCCTCGGCAAGCTCACCAAGCTATTCAACGAGGAGTATATATAAGAAGCTCACGGGGTGAGGAAGCATGCCTCCTTCCTCAAAGAAGATCTCGATTCCACGAAAGTCTCCTTAATAGGATCGAGCTAATGGATAAGCTTGATGCCTCAACAAAAAACTGAGGGACCATGTCAGGGAGATGTCCTCATATGAAGAACTGCATCGATGACTTGATGCATGACATTGAACCATGTTCCCACACAAAGGCAGGCTTTGTAAAGAAGATGGCTCAACATCTTAGGAGTTTGGGGATACGACATCAGATTTCCAGCTAGATCGAGGAGCATAAAGTTCTCATGGTGGAGGTAAATACTCAATGCTAGTGATACAAGATTGATGAGTGCACCGATTCGAGTCTTGTCATTGTGGTTTGGATTCCTGGATGTTGACGGTCAACAAGGAGGCTGCGGGCCTTGTTGGTGTTGATGGCCCAAGAGAAGAGCTTATCAGTTTGTTGACATATTCTCAGGGGAAACTCAATGTGGTTTCCATCATGGGGTTTGGAGGTTTGGGTAAAGCTACGCTTGCCAAGCAAGTGTATGATGAGATTGGGGGGAATTATTGTAAAGGCATTTGTCTCAATCTCCCAAAGACCTTATGTGAAAAGCCTTCTCACTGGTTTACAATTAAATCCTGGGATAGAGGATTCTCCCCATGCTCGTGAGCTGCAAGACATTGTTTACTGGCTTAGAGAACACCTCAAGCATGTAAAAACATTTTGCAGCACTAAATATGTTAGGGCTATGGGGGGTGGGGGCAGTGCCCCCCTCAGAACTACATGTAGCTCCGCCGCTGGTTGTTGACCTTTCATCCTAGGTTTCCTTTGGCATCAAGTTTCTTGGCTTGGTCACATTTATCTCTATCCACCCCCTCTCTCTGCTTCCGAGGCGACGCATGAAGGGAACTAAACTCGATCGGGATGGCAGCGAGCGTGATGATAGGGGTGATGAACCCGCTCCTTGGCAAGCTCGCCAAGCTACTCAGCGTGGAGTAGAAGAAGCTCACAGGGTGAGGAAGCAGGCCTCCTTCCTCCAAGATGAGCTCGGCACCATGAAAGCTTTCTTGACGGGATGGAGCTAATGGATAAGCTTGATCCCTTGGCAAAAAATTGGAGGGACCATGTCAAGGAGATGTCCTCATATGAAGAGCATTCATGACTTGATGTGTGACGTTGAAGTAGGTGCCCATGCAAAGGAAGGCTTGCAAAGAAGATGGCTTGACGTCTCAGGAGGTTTGGATGCGATTTCAGATTGCCAACCGGACCGAGGAGCTCAAAGTTCTCGTGGTGGAGGCAAATGCTCGATGTGAGAGATACAAGATTGATTAGTGTATCAATTTGAGTCTTGGCATTGTGGTTTGGATTCCCGGATGTTGACGATCTACAAGGAGGCAGTGGGCCTTGTTGGTGTTGGTGGCCCAAGAGAAGATCTTGTTAGTGTGTTGACAGATTCTCGGAAGAAACTCAAAGTGCTCCCCTCATAGGGTTAGGTTTGGGTAAAACTACGCTTGCCAAACAAGTGTATGAGATTGGGAGACAATTTAACAGCAAGGCATTTGTCTCGGTCTCGACCAGATGTGAAAATCCTTCTCACTAGTTTACAATTAAAGATTGGGATGTAGGATTCGTCCTATGCTCACGAGCTACAAGACATCATCGACTGGCTTAGAGAACACCTCATGCATAAGAGGTAATTATCTTCTAGTACTCACCCACCAGATGTGCTAAAAAAATGAGACTCTTGAGAAGAGAACCTACACAATTAGTTTGCCTTATTCAAAACCAATTATGGATTCTTCTGTTCATGTAATAAATAAAGTGGACCCAAACTCCAATGACAAAAAATTCTCAAACACATTAGTAAAAGATCCCATGGAATTTGAATGAAACTGAAAAGGTACTAAAATTTCATTACATAGACATCATATACATAAATTTGTAGAATAAATCTATTTAACATTACTTGGTCGACCTCAGATTAATTAAGCGAAAACACTCCATTCACCTAAGTTATAAGAAAGATATAGTAAAGATGGCATCGTACTACATATTTTTGTAAACTAATTTGATTTTGATCAGTCGACAGACCACTATGGAAATAATTCATGTATCCAATCTATAAGAGGGAATCCATGAAACTTGCATATCACAGTTGGAGGTATTATTCAGATTCTTCCACCCATGAATCTTGAAAAGTAATATTAGGGTACATGGTACATGGAAAATACATGTCACTAAATTTAGCTTTAGTTTACGCCATCACTGGTCTTTTGTTCTGCAATTAATAATCAAGAGCATAATACAGAGCTATTTTAGGTAACAAGAGATGCAAGACATCTAATATTATATGTATCCTTTCCCGTACCCAAATAAGGAAAAACAGAAAGAAAAAAACATTACAACTTGACAACGTGCTATTAAATTAGCTACAAGTGAATACCGAACAAAGCTTTGCAGTAAGAGAGAACAAAATGAAATGGAGTGATTGTTGGAAATATGCCCTAGAGGCAATAATAAGTAAGTTATTATTATATTTCTTTTTTCATGATAATAGTCTTTTATTCATGCTATAACTGTATTATCCGGAAATCGTAATACACGTGTGAATACATAGACCACAATATGTCCCTAGTGAGCCTCTAGTTGACTAGCTTGTTGTGATCAACAGATAGTCATGGTTTCCTGGCTATGGACATTGGATGTCGTTGATAACGGGATCACATCATTAGGAGAATGATGTGATGGACAAGACCCAATCCTAAGACTAGCACAAAAGATCGTGTAGTTCATTTGCTAGAGCTTTGCCAATGTCAAGTATCTCTTCCTTTGACCATGAGATCGTGTAACTCCTGGATACCGTAGGAGTGCTTTGGGTGTATCAAACGTCACAACGTAACTGGGTGACTATAAAGGTGCACTACAGGTATCTCCGAAAGTATCTATTGTTTTATGCGGATCGAGACTGGGATTTGTCACTCCGTGTAAACGGAGAGGTATCTCTGGGCCCACTCGGTAGGACATCATCATATGCGCAATGTGACCAAGGAGTTGATCACGGGATGATGTGTTACGGAACGAGTAAAGTGACTTGCCGGTAACGAGATTGAACAAGGTATTGGTATACCGACGATCGAATCTCGGGCAAGTAACATACCGATAGACAAAGAGAATTGAATACGGGATCGATTGAGTCCTTGACATCGTGGTTCATCCGATGAGATCATCGTGGAACATGTGGGAGCCAACATGGGTATCCAGATCCCGCTGTTGGTTATTGACCGGAGAACGTCTCGGTCATGTCTGCATGTCTCCCGAACCCGTAGGGTCTACACACTTAAGGTTCGATGACGCTAGGGTTATAAAGGAAGCTTGTATGTGGTTACCGAATGTTGTTCGGAGTCCAGGATGAGATCCCGGACGTCACGAGGAGTTCCGGAATGGTCCGGAGGTAAAGATTTATATATAGGAAGTCCTGTTTCGGCCATCGAGACAAGTTTCGGGGTCATCGGTATTGTACCGGGACCACCGGAAGGGTCCCGGGGGCCCACCGGGTGGGGCCACCTGCCCCGGGGGGCCACATGGGCTGTAGGGGGTGCGCCTTGGCCTACATGGGCCAAGGGCACCAGCCCCAAGAGGCCCATGCGCCTAGGGAACCCTAGAGGGAAGAGTCCTCAAGGGGGAAGGCACCTCCGAGGTGCCTTGGGGAGGATGGACTCCTCCCCCCCTCTTGGCCGCACCCCTTTCTTGGAGTAAGGGGCAAGGCTGCGCCTCCCCCCTCTCCCTTGCCCCTATATATAGTGGAGGGGAGGGAGGGCATCCATACCTGAGCCCTTGGTGCCTCCCTCCCTCCCGTGACACCTCCTCCTCTCCCGTAGGTGCTTGGCGAAGCCCTGCAGGATTGCCACGCTCCTCCATCACCACCACGCCGTTGTGCTGCTGTTGGAAGGAGTCTTCCTCAACCTCTCCCTCTCTCCTTGCTGGATCAAGGCGTGGGAGACGTCACCGGGCTGTACGTGTGTTGAACGCGGAGGTGTCGTCCGTTCGGCACTTGATCATCGGTGATCTGAATCACGACGAGTACGACTCCATCAACCCCGTTCACTTGAACGCTTCCGCTTAGCGATCTACAAGGGTATGTAGATGCAAACTCTCCTCCTTTCTACTCGTTGCTGGTCTCTCCATAGATAGATCTTGGTGTTACGTAGGAAAATTTTTGAATTTCTGCTACGTTCACCAACAGTGGCATCATGAGCTAGGTCTATTGCGTAGATTCTTTGCACGAGTAGAACACAAAGTAGTTGTGGGCGTTGATGTTGTTCAATATGCTTACCGTTACTAGTCCAATCTTGTTTCGACGGTATTGTGGGATGAAGCGGCCCGGACCGACCTTACACGTACTCTTACGTGAGACAGGTTCCACCGATTGACATGCACTTGGTGCATAAGGTGGCTAGCGGGTGCCAGTCTCTCCCACTTTAGTCGGAACGGATTCGATGAAAAGGGTCCTTATGAAGGGTAAATAGCAATTGGCATATCACGTTGTGGTTTTGCGTAGGTAAGAAACGTTCTTGCTAGAAACCCATAGCAGCCACGTAAAACATGCAACAACAAATTAGAGGACGTCTAACTTGTTTTTGCAGGGTATGCTATGTGATGTGATATGGCCAAGAAGAATGTGATGAATGATATGTGATGTATGAGATTGATCATGTTCTTGTAATAGGATTCACGACTTGCATGTCGATGAGTATGACAACCGGAAGGAGCCATAGGAGTTGTCTTTATTTTTTGTATGACCTGCGTGTCATTGAAGAACGTCATGTAACTTACTTTACTTTATTGCTAAACGCGTTAGCCATAGAAGTAGAAGTAGTCGTTGGCGTGACAACTTCATGAAGACACGATGATGGAGATCATGATGATGGAGATCATGGTGTCAAGCCGGTGACAAGATGATCATGGAGCCCCGAAGATGAAGATCAAAGGAGCTATATGATATTGGCCATATCATGTCACTACTCTATTTGATTGCATGTGATGTTTATCATGTTTATGCATCTTGTTTACTTAGGACGACGGTAGTAAATAAGATGATCCCTTACAAAATTTCAAGAAGTGTTCTCCCCTAACTGTGCACCGTTGCTACAGTTCGTCGCTTCTAAGCACCACGTGATGATCGGGTGTGATGGATTCTTACGTTCACATACAACGGGTGTAAGACAGTTTTACACAGCGAAAACACTTAGGGTTAACTTGACGAGCCTAGCATGTACAGACATGGCCTCAGAACACGGAGACCGAAAGGTCGAGCATGAGTCGTATAGTAGATACGATCAACATGAAGATGTTCACCGACGTTAACTAGTCCGTCTCACGTGATGATCGGACACGGGCTAGTTGACTCGGATCATGTAATCACTTAGATGACTAGAGGGATGTCTATCTGAGTGGGAGTTCATAAGATGAACTTAATTATCTTGAACATAGTCAAAAGACCTTTTGCAAATTATGTCATAGCTCACGCTATAGTTCTACTGTTTTAGATATGTTCCTAGAGAAAATATAGTTGAAAGTTGAAAGTAGCAATTATGCGAACAGTAGAAAGCTTATGTCCTTAATGCACCGCTTAGTGTGCTGAACCCCAAACGTCGTTTGTGGATGTTGCGAACATCGGACATACACGTTTTGATAACTACGTGATAGTTCAGTTAAATGGTTTAAGTAGAGGCACCAAAGACGTTTTCGAAACGTCGCGGAACATATGAGATGTTTCGAGGGCTGAAATTAGGATTTTAGGCTCGTGCCCACGTCAAGAGGTTTGAGACCTCCGACGATTTTCTTAGCCTGCAAACTAAGGAGAGAAGCTCAATTGTTGAGCTTGTGCTCAGATTGTCTGAGTACAACAATCACTTGAATCAAGTGGGAGTTGATCTTCCAGATGAAATAGTGATAGTTTCTTCGAAGTCATTACCACCAAGCTGCTAGAGCTCTGTGATGAACTATAACATATCAGGGATAGATATGATGATCCTTGAAATATTCGTGTTGTTTGACACCGCGAAAGTAGAAATCAAGAAGGAGCATCAATTGTTGATGGTTGATGAAACCACTAGTTTCAAGAAGGGCAAGGGAAAGAAGGGATACTTCATGAAACGGCAAATCAGCTGCTGCACCAATGAAGAAACCCGAGGCTGAACCCAAACCCGAGACTAAGTGCTTCTGTAATAAGGGGAACAACCACTGGAGCAGCATTACCCTAGATACTTGGTAGATGAGAAGGCTGGCAAGGTAGATAGAAGTATATTGGATATACATTATGTTAATGTGTACTTTACTAGTACTCCTAGTAGCACCAGGGTATTAGATACCGGTTCGGTTGCTAAGTGTTAGTAACTCGAAATAAAAGCTACGGAATAAAACGGAGACTAGCTAAAGGTGAGCTGACGATGTGTGTTGGAAGTGTTTCCAAGTTTGATGTGATCTAACATCGCACGCTCCCTCTACCATCAAGATTAGTATTAAACCTGAATAAGTGCTCTTGCACCTAAAGGAATGGTTTATTGAATCTTGATCGTAGGGATACACATTTTCATGCCAAAAGATATAAGATAGTAATGATAGTACCACTTACTTGTGGCACTGCCATGTAAGTCATATTGGTATAAAACGCATGAAGAAGCTCCATGTTGATGGATCTTTGGACTCACTCGTTTTTGAAAAGTTATGAGACATGCGAACCATGTCTATTGGTGTATACGCATGAAGAAACTCCATGCAGATGGATCGTTTGGACTCACTTGATTTTGGATCACTTGAGATATGCAAATCATACCACATAGGCAAGATGACTGAAAAGCCTCGTTTTCAGTAAGATGGAACAAGATAGCAACTTGTAGGAAGTAACACATTTTGATGTGTGCAGTCCAATGAGTGCTAAGGCATGCAGTGAATATCGTTATGTTCTTACTTCACAGATGATTCGAGTAGATGTTGAGAATATTTACTTAATGAAACACAAGTCTGAATTATTGAATGGTTCAAGTAATTTCAGAGTGAAGTAGAAGATCATTGTGACAAGAGGATAAAATGTCTATGATATGATCATAGAGATGAATATCTGAGTTACGAGTTTTGGCACACAATTAAGACATTGTGGAAATTGTTTCGCAATTAATACCGCCTGGAACACCATAGTGTGATGGTGTGTCCGAACATCATAACTGCACCCTATTGGATATGATGCATACCATGATGTCTCTTATCGAATTACCACTATCGTTCATGGGTTAGGCATTAGAGACAACCACATTCACTTTAAATAGGGCACCACGTAATTCCGATGAGATGACACCGTATGAATTATGGTTTAGAGAAACCTAAGTTGTCGTTTCTTAAAAGTTTGGGGCTGCAACGCTTATATGAAAAGGTTTCAGGTTGATAAGCTCGAACCCAAAGGGATAAAATGCATCTTCATAGGAAACCCAAAACAATTGGGTATACCTCCTAATTCAGATCCGAAAGCAATATGGACTGTTTCTAGAATCGGGTCCTTTCTCGAGGAAAAGTTTCTCTCGAAAGAGTTGAGTGGGAGGATGGTGGAGACCTGATGAGGTTATTGAACCGTCTCTTCAACTAGTGTGTGGCAAGGCACAGAAAGTTGTTCCTGTGGCACCTACACCAATTGAAGTGGAAGCTTATGATATTGATCATGAAACTTCGGATCAAGTCACTACCAAACCTCGTGGGATGACAAGGATGCGTACTACTTCAGAGTGGTACGTAATCCTGTCTTGAAGGTCATGTTGCTAGACAACAATGAACCTACGAGCTATGGAGAAGCGATGGTGGGCCCGAATTCCGACAAATGGTTAGAAGCCATGAAATCCGAGATAGTATCCATATATCAGAACAAAGCATGGACTTTGGTGGACTTGCCCGATGATCGGCAAGCCATTAAGATAAATGGATCTTTAAGAAGAAGACGGACATGGATGGTAATGTCACCATCTATGAAGCTCGACTTGTGGCGAAGTGTTTTTCACAAGTTCAAGGAGTTGACTACGATGAGATTTTCTCATCCGTAGCGATGCTTAAAGTCCGTTGGATTCATGTTAGCATTAGCTGTATTTATGAAATCTGGCAGATGGATATCAAAACGAGTTTCCTTACCAGTTTTCGTGAGGAAAGATTGTAGGTAATACAATCAGAAAGTTTTTGTCGATCCTGAGGATGCTAAAAGGTATGCTAGCTCCAGCGATCCTTCTAAGGACTGGAGTGAGCATCTCGGAGTTGGAATGTATGCTTTGATGATGATCAAAGATTTTGGATTTATTCAAAGTTTATGAGAAACTTGTATTTCCAAAGAAGTGAGTGGGAGCACTATAGAATTTCTGATGAGTATATGTTGTTGACATATTGTTATGGATCAGAAATGACGTAGAATTTCTAGAAAGCATATAGGGTTATTTGAAAAGTGTTTTTTCAATCGAAAGCCTGGATTAAGCTGCTTGAGCATTGAGCATCAAGATCTATAAGGATAGATCAAAATGCTTAATGGTACTTTCAAATGAGCACATACCTTGACATGATCTTGAAGGTGTTCAAGATGGACCAGTCAAAGAAGGAGTTCTTGCCTGAGTTGTAAGGTACGAAGTTAAGACTTAAAGCTCGACCACGGCAGAATAGAGAGAAAGGACGAAGGTCGTCCCCTATGCTTAAGACGTAGGCTCTTCAGTATGCTATGCTGTGTACCGCACCTGAAGTGTGCCTTGCCATGAGTCAGTCAAGGGGTACAAGAGTGATCCAAGAATGGCTCACAGGACAGCGGTCAAAGTTATCCTTAGTAACAAGTGGACTAAGGAATTTTTCTCAATTATGGAGGTGGTAAAAGAGTCGTCGTAAAGGGTTATGATGATGCAAGCTTGACACCTATCCGGATAGCTCTGTGTAGAGAGACCGGATACATATAATGGAGCAACAATTTTGAATAGCTCCAAGTAGAACAGTTATTTGGAATAGCTCCAAATAGAGCGTGGTAGCTGCATCTAGGAGATGACATAGAGATTTGTAAAGCACACACGGATCTGAAAGGTTCAGACCCGTTGACTAAAACCTCTCTCACAAGCAACATGATCAAACATAAAACTCATTGAGTGTTAATCACATAGTGATGTGAACTAGACTACTGACTCTAGTAAACTCTTGGGTATTAGTCACATGGCGATGTGACTTGTGAGTGTTAATCACATGGCGATGTGAACTAGATTATTGACTCTAGTGCAAGTGGGAGACTGTTGGAAATATGCCCTAGAGGCAATAATAAATAAGTTATTATTATATTTCTTTGTTCATGATAATAGTCTTTTATTCATGCTATAACTGTATTATCCGGAAATCGTAATACACGTGTGAATACATAGACCATAATATGTCCCTAGTGAGCCTCTAGTTGACTAGCTCGTTGTGATCAACAGATAGTCATGGTTTCCTGGCTATGGACATTGGATGTCGTTGATAACGGGATCACATCATTAGGAGAATGATGTGATGGACAAGACCCAATCCTAAGACTAGCACAAAAGATCGTGTAGTTCATTTGCTAGAGCTTTGCCAATGTCAAGTATCTCTTCCTTTGACCATGAGATCGTGTAACTCCTGGATACCGTAGGAGTGCTTTGGGTGTATCAAACGTCACAACGTAACTGGGTGACTATAAAGGTGCACTACAGGTATCTCCGAAAGTATCTATTGTTTTATGCGGATCGAGACTGGGATTTGTCACTCCGTGTAAACGGAGAGGTATCTCTGGGCCCACTCGGTAGGACATCATCATATGCGCAATGTGACCAAGGAGTTGATCAGGGGATGATGTGTTACGGAACGAGTAAAGTGACTTGCCGGTAACGAGATTGAACAAGGTATTGGTATACCGACGATCGAATCTCGGGCAAGTAACATACCGATAGACAAAGGGAATTGAATACGGGATCGATTGAGTCCTTGACATCGTGGTTCATCCGATGAGATCATCGTGGAACATGTGGGAGCCAACATGGGTATCCAGATCCCGCTGTTGGTTATTGACCGGAGAACGTCTCGGTCATGTCTGCATGTCTCCCGAACCCGTAGGGTCTACACACTTAAGGTTCGATGACGCTAGGGTTATAAAGGAAGCTTGTATGTGGTTACCGAATGTTGTTCGGAGTCCAGGATGAGATCCCGGACGTCACGAGGAGTTCCGGAATGGTCCGGAGGTAAAGATTTATATATAGGAAGTCCTGTTTCGGCCATCGGGACAAGTTTCGGGGTCATCGGTATTGTACCGGGACCACCGGAAGGGTCCCGGGGGCCCACCGGGTGGGGCCACCTGCCCCGGGGGGCCACATGGGCTGTAGGGGGTGCGCCTTGGCCTACATGGGCCAAGGGCACCAGCCCCAAGAGGCCCATGCGCCTAGGGAACCCTAGAGGGAAGAGTCCTCAAGGGGGAAGGCACCTCCGAGGTGCCTTGGGGAGGATGGACTCCTCCCCCCCTCTTGGCCGCACCCCTTTCTTGGAGTAAGGGGCAAGGCTGCGCCTCCCCCCTCTCCCTTGCCCCTATATATAGTGGAGGGGAGGGAGGGCATCCATACCTGAGCCCTTGGTGCCTCCCTCCCTCCCGTGACACCTCCTCCTCTCCCGTAGGTGCTTGGCGAAGCCCTGCAGGATTGCCACGCTCCTCCATCACCACCACGCCGTTGTGCTGCTGTTGGATGGAGTCATCCTCAACCTCTCCCTCTCTCCTTGCTGGATCAAGGCGTGGGAGACGTCACCGGGCTGTACGTGTGTTGAACGCGGAGGTGCCGTCCGTTCGGCACTTGATCATCGGTGATCTGAATCACGACGAGTACGACTCCATCAACCCCGTTCACTTGAACGCTTCCGCTTAGCGATCTACAAGGGTATGTAGATGCAAACTCTCCTCCTTTCTACTCGTTGCTGGTCTCTCCATAGATAGATCTTGGTGTTAGGTAGGAATTTTTTTGAATTTCTGCTACGTTCACCAACAGTGATAGCTAATTAAACGTAGTACTTGCAAATTTTTCAATTGAGCATTTTATACTAAATATAACCCCTGAAACATGTGCACTGAAAGAGGTTGTAAATGATTTGAAAATTCAAGGATAAATTAGTAGACCAACAAGTGAAGTGGAAGCTAGAAGTGAGGACACTCTCTTTTGTCTCAATCCTATAGGCAAAATTTCATGAAAAATACTTGGTTAATAAGATCCAACTCAACACCCTATTTAGGGCATGCTATGTAAGATAAAGGCTAAATGCGACCACAACCATTGCATGTTGGACGTTGATGCCTGATTAGAAATCACTGAAACAGTCAGAAATTGTTGATATCATTTCAAATACGATACATCAAGAAAACAAATACAAAGAAAATACAGAAATCCAAATGAAGATATTTTGAAATGGAAACTATACTTGTAAACTATGAGCTATGACCTACAGCCGATTATTTGATTCATATCCCTAGCTTTTTAGCGGTGTTGTAAACTACGAAAGTACTCCCTCCATTCCAAAATATAGTGTGCCCGCGCTTCCTGAGGTCCAACTTTGACCATAAATTTAACCAACGAGACCAACTGCGGCGGGAGAAAAAATTATGTAATTAAAAACTTCTTTCGAATACGAATTCACTGATATAATTTTTGCTCCCGTCGCAATTGGTCTTGATAGTTAAATTTACGGGTAAAGTTGAAACACGTGAATAGAGGAAGCACTACATTGTGGAATGGAGGGAGTATATGAACTTGCATGAGGACAGGATATGCTTACCTACAAGCCCTTCTTAAATTCACTGTCTCTAACCCCGAGACACCGACCGACATAATATTTCAGTATCTACAAACCACATCTAGTTACGAATTGCCAAAGCTGGCCAAGGACATTGAAACAAGCGTAGGCCTCACAAGTAAAATCAGACAAATGATCCTCCATATAAATGATGTATTTTAGCATTCACAGAGTCAACTTAAAATATTAGGTGCAAATACAACAATAGTAAAAGAGAAGGACTCAGGGTGCGCACCATTCCATGCGATAAATACATGTAGCATTTTTATTGTAAATAAACAGCCAAGCAGATTTATACAGTACCTTTGAGGGCCTCTTTAGATTGAAGGAATTTTGTAGAATTGGCAAATCTTCTACATTTTCTTTACCATGCTGACCATGCCCACAAGGAACTCTGAATTTTCAACGACAACAACGATCCAAGCTTTTTCCTTGAATAGTTTCAGTGACTACTACAGAAATGTCAGACCATGGGCCTTGAGCTTTTCCACTCATTATACAACATGAACCAAACAAAGAAATCCACCCAGAAATAGGTGTAGAAACAAACTTTCACATAAACTATCCGAAACTGAGTCAAGAAAGATGTAGTTGTAAAACAAATTACCATCCAATCTAACTTTGAGATAGGAGATTGAGTTAGTGACATTTCATCAAGTACGTGCAGGGTGAGAAGGACTATCTCTAATCACATGGTACATTATGGAGTGTCGCTTAAAACCATCGTGACAGTTCATAACGGCAACGCCTAAAACCATCGTGTCCACTGTGCTCCTCTCGTCTTCCTCCTCTGTCCGAGCGAGTGTGTGAGTGAGAGAGGTATGGGTCTCAACCCAACATTTGGCATCAAAGCTTCGTCTGATCCGGGCTTGGCCAATCAAGTTGGAGGCCATTCTCGATTCGCAGGAGCTCTAGGAGGTCGTGGCGCCGGCTCACAACACGGCGGTCAACGACAAGAAGAACAAGGCGGCGCAAGCTCAGCAGTTCGGCGTGCTGAGCAAGGATCTCCTGATGCAGGTCTCGACGAAGTAGGGCATGATCAAGATGGCAATGGGGCCCCGAAACCCGCGTCCCCGTGGGTTTTTACCCTATTAGGGGACGGGGATGGCCATCTTTTCATCCCCGCGGGGCTGTTGTTGGGCCCATTATACAACCCGACACGTTTCGTGGGTTTACACCCGTTTCGGTAGTCCCCAAACCCGAAACCCGGCAATACCCGCGAAATTACATTATTTTTTTATCACCGTAGTCATCTTACCCCCGAAATCTTAGAGGCCTTGATGTGTTCACAAGATTGGATAAGAAACAAATATAAAGGTGTGTCTTTCTTTACATATCATCATAAAGTTTATCATTATCTTGTTGCAATATTTCATAAGATGTTCGTTACTACTTATTTGATTCTCATAGATGCTGACAATGAATAAGGACAAAGTTTTTGGACTTGTGCATAGTTTTCTCATGTTTAACTTTAGCTTGAGCGAGTTTTGATCTTTCCTAGTACTTGGCACTTTGATTTGGCATTGGAAGATTTGAAGATGGTCGTTTGGAGGCTTGGAGATGTGAAAGATGCCATGATGATTCCAACTTTAAAGTGATTTGTGAACTATTAGTTCTACTTCAGAACTTATATAGCTGTTGAACCATCTACTATTGTTTTTTGTTGAAATTTACTCAAGTTATGCTGCTGAAATGTGCTTGTTTTGTTGTTGAAGTGTTATTCTTTGTCGCCGCTATGTTTGTTTAAATATTTTGATTTTATCGTGGGTTCCCTGTGGGTTCCTCGAAACCCGATGGGTTTAGGGGACGGGCAGAAAACTAGCCCCGCACACGGTGATGGGGACGAGGACGGGTTTACGATTTTCTCGTGCGGATGGGTTTGGGAAGGCAAAACCCGATGGGTTTCGTCCCCGTTGCCATCTTGAGGCATGAAGGTCATCTAGGAGAGCCTCAAGATGCGGTTCGTCGGCGCAGACCGCGTCAAGGCAGCGAGGCTCTCCACCCCTCCGTGGGGAGTTCGATAGGCTGTGCATGGAGGGGCATCGAGGTGCTGGATGCGTACGGCAGGAGGATTAGCGGCATGGCGGCGAGGTACGCGAGTCTCAGGTCGACGCTCGATGACGGGTCCATGGTGAAGAAATTGCTGGACACCACACCAGACCGCCTGTACGCCCCGGTGGCCGGCATCAGGCAATTCTGCGACGTCGAGACCATGGCGTTTGAGGAGATGGTGGGTCAGTTGAAGGACGTTCGATGAGCAGTCACGACGGCGCATGCTAGACGGCGGCTGATCCAGCGGCGATCAGCTGCTGCTCACAGCGGCCCAGTGGCCCCCGACGACGACGAGGGCAGGAGCGTGGCTTCAGGAGGAGGAATACGGCGCGGCAGGGGTTACAACTGCGGCGTGCACGGGCACTTCTCACGACTCACGTGACTGCCGGAAGCGGAAGAAGAACAAGGAGGGGAAGGCTCTCCTCGCCAACATCGACCACAGGCATGCCCAGCTGTAGGTCGTGTCTTAGGCGGAGAGTGTTAGCAAATAAGACACGGTGCGGCAGTGATCAGTGTGTGTGCATGCACCGGTCGTGCCGAGCACCATGTGAAGTGTGCGTGCGTGCGTGTGTGGCGTGCGGGCGTGTGTGCGCGCGCGCACTCTTTTTTTTGAACGTCACAACCCCACTTTATTAATCTATCGTAGGAATTTCATCTGAGACAGTACTGAGAATACAATCTGAAGGAACTAAGTCCCAAAAAAACCAAGCACGAGAGCTAACTCCTAACTTAGCGAGCAAATGGGCTGCCGCATTAGCCGTCCTCCTGACCCATGTGATCTTGAAATCCTCTCTAGTCCTAACCATATCTTTCACCTCTTCAATCACTTGTCCCACCGGTGATAAGTTGCGTTCCTTCTCCGCGATCATCCTGGCAACCATCTATGAGTCCGTTTCCACGTGCAACTTTTGAATACCCCGTCGGATAGCCAATTGCACCGCTTTCCTACATTGCTAGTATCTCTGCAGTCTCCGCCTTGGGACAGCCCGAGACAAAGTGGGTGGTCGCCCCTCTGAATGCGCCGTCTTCATCCCGGAAAATGACGCCAACACCACCGCCCATCCCTTCCTTAACCATGGCCCCATCGACGTTGGCTTTCACCCACCCTCTCTCCGGTGGTTTCCATCGTTCCTTGACAATACATTTTTCAGTTGGAGCCCGGACCCCATGAACTTTCTTCCATTCTTCCGTCAGTGTCGCTACCCTTCTCGCAACCTGCTTATGATCCTCAATCCTCCTTCCATCTCGCGCGTCGTTTCTAGCCAGCCACAGCGCATAGAGGCCTTGGATCATCATAGACTTCGCTTCCTCATCCGCCTCCGTCAGCCACTACAACATCCACTCCGCGAGTCGACTCTGGGACCACGCCGAGACAGGTGGGTTAGCCACCTTCGCCCCCAACACCGAGTCCAACTCTTTCCAAAATCTAGTCGAGTGATAGCATGACCAGAACCGATGATGTAGAGTCTCCTCACACCCACATGCTGGACAGAACACCCGGTCCTTGATATGCCATCGAAGTAGCTCAGGTCCTACTGCCAACCCATTTTTTATCAGTCTCCATACATGTATAATCGCTTTGCGCGGTGCACTGGTTCCCCATAATTCCATCCAACCTTGGTGCTTCGCAACTGACGAAGAGGAACCCGACTGTCCGGTTCTTGCTCTCCTATTGTCCATGCATAAGTGATAGGCCGACCTGACCGTAAACTGTCCGTTGTTTGTAAAATTCCAAGCTGGGACGTCTTCCCTCCCATGACCACCTATAGTGATCTGGAGTATGTCTTGTACATCATCCGGAGTAAACATGGCATCCAGCTTGGCTCGGTCCCAGGCATCACCCTCTTCATTCACCAAATCACCCACCCGCGATATCCCATGTACGTAAACCTTGCCCAGTGGCCGAAGATATCCCTTACGGTATCCAGTTATCATGATGAATTCTTATACTAGTACCATCACCCACTCTCCATACCAATCCATCCAGCAATAGATCTCGGCCATGCAGAATACTCCGGAACATGTACGAACCTCCACTCGGACAAGTGGCATTTAGGATTGAACCATCCGGGTAGTATCTAGCCTTCAAAACGCTGGCACAAAGAGAGGACGGGGAATGCAACAACCTCCACGCTTGCTTAGCTAAAAGAGCCTGGTTGAAAGCCTCCATATCCCTAAAGCCCATTCCTCCATCTTTCTTACTCATGGACATCTTCTTCCAGGCTATCCAATGAACCTTCTTTTCACCATTTGCTTCACCCCACCAAAAGTTAGAAGAGATGGATGTCAGGTTCCCGCACAATTTCTTGGTGAGTTGGAAGCAGCTCATGGTAAATGTTGGGGTAGATTGGACGCCGGATTTTACCAGCACCTCTCGTGCCTTCTTCGACAAACCCTGTCCCTTCCATCTAGTAACCTTTGCCTTAGCGCTTTCCTTAACATATTTGAACGTCCCCTCCTTTGAGCTTCCCACAACGGTAGGTAGACCTAAATATCTTTCACTTAACGCTTCCGACTGAATTCCAATGACCTCCTTAAGATGTTCTTTGTGCGTGTCGGAGCTACACTTCATAAGCCTGCAATATGCCCTTAAGCGTCCCAAGATTACCTCGAGAGCCCTCAAGAAACACGATACTGTCATCCGCAAAAAGAAGGTGGGTTATTGTGGGGCCAGTGCTCCCGAACGATACCCCCTTGAGCTCACCAGCCCGCTGCGCCTGTTTTAAAAGAGCTAAAAATCCCTCCACACAAAAAAGAAACATAAACGGTGACAAGGGGTCCCCCTGGCGAAGGCCCCTCGACGGCAGAAAAGTGTGTGAGATCCCTCATTAAGCTTAACAGAGAAACGAGCTGACGTAACACAGCGCATGATCATTTGAACCCAAGACTCAGCAAAACCAAACCTGGTCATCATCCTTTCCAAAAACGACCACTCAACCAGGTCGTACGCCTTCATCATATCCAGCTTCACAGCACAAAGTGGTTTCTTCCGAGTTCTCTTTCTAATAGCGTGGACGCACTCATAGGCGACCAGAACATTATCTGTGATAAGCCTCCCTGGTACAAACGCGCTTTGCTCCTCCGAGATCATGATTGGGAGGATCACCTTTAGCCGGTTCGCTAGCACCTTCGTAGCGATTTTGTACAACATGTTACATAAACTGATAGGTCTAAACTGTGACATCAACTCCGGTGAGTTGACTTTAGGAATCATGACAATGACCATATCATTAAACGTCTCCGGTGTTGCTGTTGGAATTATGCCCTAGAGGCAATAATAAAATAGTTATTATTATATTTCTTTGTTCATGATAATTTTCTATTGTTCATGCTATAATTGTGTTATCCGGAAATCGTAATACATGTGTGAATGCATAGACCACAACACGTCCCTAGTGAGCCTCTAGTTAACTAGCTCGTTGATCAAAGGATAGTCATGGTTTCCTGACTATAGACATTAGATGTCATTGATAACGGGATCACATCATTAGGAGAATGATGTGATGGACAAGACCCAATCCTAAGCATAGCTCAAAGATCGTGTAGTTCGTTTGCTGTAGCTTTTCCGAATGTCAAGTATCATTTCCTTAGACCATGAGATTGTGCAACTCCCGGATACCGTAGGATTTCCTTGGGTGTGCCAAACGTCACAACGTAACTGGGTGACTATAAAGGTACATTACAGGTATCTCCGAAAGTGTCTGTTGGGTTGGCACGAATCGAGACTGGGATTTGTCACTCCGTATGACAGAGAGGTATCTCTGGGCCCACTCGGTAATGCATCATCATAATGAGCTCAATGTGACCAAGTTGTTGATCACGGGATCATGCATTACGACACGAGTAAAGTGACTTGCCGGTAACGAGATTGAACTAGGTATTGGGATACCGACGATCGAGTCTCGGGCAAGTAACGTACCGATTGACAAAGGAAATTGTATACGGATTGATTGAATCCTCGACATCGTGGTTCATCCGATGAGATCATCGTGGAGCATGTGGGAACCAACATGGGTTATCCAGATACCGCTGTTGGTTATTGACCGGAGAGGCATCTCGGTCATGTCTGCATGTCTCCCGAACCCGTAGGGTCTACACACTTAAGGTTCGGTGACGCTAGGGTTGTAGAGATATTAGCATATGGTAACCCGAAAGTTGTTCGGAGTCCCGGATGAGATCCCGGACGTCACGAGGAGTTCCGGAATGGTCCGGAGGTGAAGATATGTATATATGAAGTCAAGTTTCGGCCATCGGGAAAGTTTCGGGGGTAATCGGTATTGTACCGGGACCACTGGAAGGGTCCCGGGGGTCCATCGGGTGGGGCTACCTATCCCGGAGGTCCCCATGGGTGAAGTGGGAGGGTAACCAGCCCCTAGTGGGCTGGTGTGCCCCCCTTGGGCCTCCCCCTGCGCCTAGGGTTGGAAACCCTAGAGGTGGGGGCGCCACCCTTGCCTTGGGGGGCAAGGCACCCCCTTTGGCCGCCCCCCCTAGGAGATTGGATCTCCTAGGGCAGGCGCCCCCTAGGCACCCTATATATAGTGGGGGGGGGGGAGGGAGGGCAGCCGCACCCAAGCCCCTGGCCTCTCCCTCTCACTCCCGTGACACTCCTCCGTCTCCCTGCGCTTGGCGAAGCCCTGCCGAGATCACCGTTGCTTCCACCACCACGCCGTCGTGCTGCTGGATCTTCATCAACCTCTCCTTCCCCCTTGCTGGATTAAGTTGGAGGAGACGTCTTCCCAACCGTACGTGTGTTGAACGCGGAGGTGCCGTCCGTTCGGCACTTGGTCATCGGTGATTTAGATCACGTCGAGTACGACTCCATCAACCCCGTTGTCTTGAACGCTTCCGCGCGCGATCTACAAGGGTATGTAGATGCACTCCTCTCTCCCTCGTTGCTAGATGACTCCATAGATTGATCTTGGTGATGCGTAGAAAATTTTAAAATTCTGCTACGTTCCCCAACAGTTGCTACCCCGTATAGAAAATCTTTCACCGTTGTGCACACATCATTCTTTAGCAACGACCAGTATCGTTGATAAAACATCACCGGGAAACCATCCGGCCCAGGAGCTTTGGTTGGCCCCATTTGGAACAAGGCCGTCTCAATTTTAGATTCCGAAAACTCTGCCGTCAGTCGTGTGTTCATCTCCTCGAACACAGTACTCTCAATATGCTGTAGTAGACGCTCCCCCTCCACCGATCCTTCTGACGTGAAAAGATTAGCGTAAAACTTCGCTGCCAACACCCGCATTTCATCATTCGACGTGCACCGTGCCCCATCCTCCTTGAGTAAAGACTTGACAGTATTTTTCCTTCGCCTATGTGATGCTCGATTTTGGAAATACTTTGTGTTCTGATCCCCCCACTGAAGCCAATCTATCCGAGACCGTTGTCTATAGTATATCTCCTCCTTCTCGTAGAGATCATGTAGTTGACCTTCTATATAATTTACCTCTCCAAAATAGCCCGTATGCAGTGACCTTTCTTTGGCCTCTTTTAACTGTGATTCCAACTTCCTGATCTGCCGACGTAAAGAGCCAAACACCTCCCAACACCATGTCTGGATGGCCTTGGACATGGCGGCAAGTTTTTTACTCATATCCTCCGCGCCTCCTAGCTCCTGATTGATCCCCTCCCATGCAATCAGTACCATCTCCTCGTAATTCTCGTGACACGTCCACACCTCCTCAAAACGGAATCCCCTTTCCATCTTCGAGCAACTTGCGTCCAGTGACATGGTCGCTCTAATAATCAGTGCAGCATGGTCCGACTCCTCCGTTATCACATGTTCCACTGCAGTCTTCGGGAACATCTACAGGAAATCGTCATTGCATGTAGCATGGTCCAACCTTACCTGTATATTTGCATTGGCATCTTGCTTATTATCCCAAGTAAACGGGTATCCAGTGAAACCCAAGTCAGCCAAGCCGCAGTCAGCTAGGCATTCTCGGAAACCCTCCATTTGTTTGAAACTTCGCAAATTTCCTCCTCTCTTCTTCGTTTGAAAAAGTATTTCATTAAAACCGCCCGCACATAGCCACGATAGATTATCCTGTCTCCTCAGATACCGCAAAGCCTCCCATGTTTTATTCCTGAGCACCGTACGAGGTTCCCCATAGATTCCAGTGAACCTAAAGGATTTACCCTCACATGATATCACGGCATCAACATAGTACGGGAACCATGGACGAATAGTCACTTGAACATTGTCTCTCCACCATAAAGCAAGTCCACCACTTCTGCCCACATAGTCCACCGCCATACCGTTACTAAAACCCAAACTCCATCTCAATTTCTTCATAGCTGTCGCCTTCTTCTTTGTCTCACTCATAAAAACCATTGCTGGGTTGTAGGACCGTACCAGGTCTCAGCTCGCCAACCGTCGGGTCCAGCCCCAGTCCCCGACAGTTCCAGGCCAAGACGATCATTGGTCACGGCGGCCCCTGTTGTTGGGGTCCACCGAAGTAGCACCACGATCGCCAACACGCTAAAAAACTGACGCCACATTCTGCCTCTTCTCACCAGAGAGCCCATCAACACCTTCCCTTCTAGCACCTTCGCTTTTTGCCACCCACACTTGTCTGGAAGACCTCTTTCTCTCTCAAGGCACATACTGCATATGGCCGTCCCACTGTCGGGACGCTCCCTCATCATGTCTTGGCCTGCGCACATAGTACCCCGGTCTCCTCTGGCTTCCGAAGGTTTTCCTCTCCCCATGCTCTTGCATCTTCCCCTTGTAGTCAGAATGTTTCTTTGGGGATATGATACCCTCCCTAACCTTCTGCTGCAGCTCATACGCATCTCTCTCTCCCGCTTTGCTTCAAGGTCCTGACGCAAGTCCCTTTCCTGCCCGCTCCTAGCGCCAGTGCGCATTTTATTCGGGCTTTGGACCTCTTCTTGCTCCCTCCTATTATGCGCCATCCCACCAGTGTGGGAGTCATCCGAAGGAGTATAATCTCTGTACGGAGGGCGGCGCGTAGGCAGGTCCTGGCTGACCCAAAACCCCTTGAACCATATTCATCTGCACTAGACATAGAGCCCTCCTTGTTGAAACCATTACTCGATCCCCCCCTTGCTTTTTCTCATGAGTCCCAGACGAAGACCTGCCAGGGGATGCGCGCATCCATTCCCCCCATTGGGACAAAGGATCAACTGGGGGGTCACACCGGCCACCTATATGCACGAGCCTTCCACATTCAAAGCAAAAGTGGGGTATCTTCTCATAAGCAAAGTCGGACCATGTTTGTTCTTCATCTTCCGGTTTCTTCTTGAGGTAAAAACCACGAACTAGTGGCTCCTGCAAAGCAATCTTGGTCCTCACTCTGAGTTGTGCTCCCCTTGCCATGCCATCCTCGCCCACATCCACCCTTACTGTTTTGCCCAGCCAGTTCCCCAGAGCCTCGCCAAACTCCTTTGTTCTTTTATCCAGGGGTAGATCATCAACACACACCCATACATCGACCGTATTGAAAATCATCTCTGACGGCCTAGTCCCTCCATCATAATCCTTTAGAACCAGCACATTGAAATCTAACTGCCACGGGCCATTGAACAGGGCATGCTTCCAGTCTCCCTCACTTCCAAACCTGATCATGAAAATATTGCCTCCTAGATCCTTAAACTTTGCTTCCCGGTGGAGTCCCCAGGCCCTCTGCATCGCCCTCTCAAACGCATGTCTATTCAGGGGTCGCGGGGAGAAGGACTTCCCACGACCGCCCACTTTGGAGCCTGCTTCTGCATTGGACCTGGATCGCTGAACACAAAACCGACCGCCTCCTTATCCGTCAGCGCTAGTCCCCCCATCTTCGCCGATAGGAATGCGGCCTCCTCCGACGCCTTGCCATCCGGGGATGCCGATGATCCCTTCTTTGACCTATCAGTCTGCCCTGACTTCTCAACCGGAGCCGCTTTTGTCGGAGTCGCCGCCGTCGAGGGAGCCCATCCTCCCCTGCTCGAAGAAGACACCATGGGCACCGCCTTCAAGTGGGAGAAAACACCGTAGCCAGCCGAGTCCACAGCGCCGTCGCCGCGGATCCGCTGCCCGAGATCACCACCACCCTACGTTCAAAACCCTAACCCTAGACGCCGCCTCCCGACCGCCTCGCGATCGCCTCTCGGTCGCCTCTTAGGGAAGAGAACGTGGTGGACCCGCTGCGCGCGCACTCGTCGCGTAGGAGTAGGACCAGCCGTGTGATCGGGTGTGGGCTCGCCACGTCGCGTGCGTGCGGGTGCACGTTCTGGGCGCGACCAAAGCGGGCCGGATCACATGTTCAACTGGGTGGAGGCGTGGGGATCGTGCCCAGCACTGGCCCGGGTATAAAACTCATGCCGTGCTCGTTAATGGACGTGGCGCCAGAGTTTGAGCTCGAGAAAAGTCACCGTATGTGCAGCTTGGCGTTCGTCGCCTGAAACCACCGTGTCCATTGTGCTCCTCTCGTCTTCCTCCTCAGTCAGAGCGAGTGTGTGAGTGAAAGAGGCAAGGGTCCAACATCAGCAGTGAGACCTTTTTAGCATACTTGACTATGATGTTTGCACTGCTAATTTGTTAAGCTATTTGTGAAGAACCTTTATTTCTCACAACTGCTAGACAATAATAATTATAAGTTTGACTACATAGCTTATTTTATAAACTTATATAGAATAAAGAGCTAACATGATTCAGTTAATTGGAATTAGGCTGGTTAGAAATGAACAAATTATAAGATATAGAAAAGCCGAACTGGGCAAAAAAATAAAACAAAAACACAAAAGACTACGTATTTTCACATTACATAATGTTAAAATGTTTGGTGTACAAATTATGTCACCATTCAAGAAACAGGACAATAAATCTCCTACTAATTGCGTCACTATATAAAGCATATCTTTCTTTGAAGCATTACTTTTTTGTGAATGCCATTTCATTTTTAGATCAAGATTTTAACTGTAGTACATAACACATCTTTTGCTCAGCGACACTAGCATAATCATGAGTCCAAACTGCCAAAACCAATATCCGGATTGTTCTGTTACAAATGTGTCTTACAGAGCACAAATGTAAGTAGAGGTTACCGAAGATAAGAGCTAAAGAGAGAATATTTCGCCAAGTACCTTGTGCATTTTCCCCGCTAATGACATGAATTTGAGAGTTTGAACTACAGATGCCATAGGATTGTACCAGATTATGAAAAATAACATGGCTATTATAAGTGCACTCTACACCTCATCAAACAAATACTGGAGCAGACCATGAAGTGAGGAACACAAGTAGTGTAGAAACTTGCTACATCAACAATTGCCTATTGACTGCTTTCATACCAAAATAATTTCATACTCTAACCAGTAGCACTTTGATCAATTGGAAGATGTGGGCATTGGAACATTATATTCTCAGGCAACAAATCATTGAAACTGAAAGCAGTGCCGCACCTTGAATTAGATCTTTCTGGATAAGTGAATTAATAACCGTGGTCATGGCCTAATGCATGGAATAAATATGATAAAGAAGAGCATATGTGGAAGATCCTGACACGTACATGTGGGCACACCATCAATTCAATTATGGATTCCACTTCATAGTGTATTTGAACAGAAAAGAAAACATGTGTTTCATTTATAATATCCAAGACACGAGAAATGTAAAAAAGAGAAAGGGAAGATAGCTATCTAAGACAAATGAGCATATACAATAGAAAATGTTAGAACCAACCTGTTGAGTCTTTTCGCTGACTGAACAGCCTTGGCTTTTTCTATATCTTGATTAAGTTAAATATGTGATAAAAGTTTGTTAGATTTTATTGAAGTGATGTTGGTGAATGCCTATACAATTTAATCAAATCAAGGTATTAAAACTAAAACACACTGTCACACACAGAGAGAAGCTTGCCAGTAAACACACCAAAGGAAACCAATTACATGCTCCAGCCACATAACAACATCTTTGAGAGATACTCCCTTCGTTCCAAAATTATTGCCGTGCTTGGAAGTAAAACCAAGAAAATAATTTTGGAGCGGAGGGAGTAGCAATCAGAGTTGAGATCTCGCAATAACATGGTGTGAAACATACACATAAGGAATATATATCATCAATTTAACTAACTAATCACATGTACACATGGATGGATCTTGAAGTAGGATGCTTACATTGGCTAAGTACTAACCTGGTCGATGGACATTGCAATTCCCCAAATCAATCCACCAAAACTAGGCTCCAACACCATAGACCAGGTCAGTGAATTCCATTGAACATGTACAAAGGGGAAATTATGTTCTATAGTACAAATTTACCAATATGAATACCATTAACAGGATATTTACCCTATGGCTTCTATGTTCCCTTATTTTGAACTGTGGGCTTATACTTCAGAGCTGATGAAGAATTTCAAAGTTGAAAATCACTCACTACAGACAATCAAAATGTAGTCATCAAATGAGTATTAAGGACAGAGAAGGAGAAGGAGATGCTGGATCATGGAGATTATATGGACGCGCGAGTTAAAAGGAAGAATATGAATCGTGAGTGCAACTGGTATGGGATTATCCTCGCATGGATTGCCATTAGTGGCCTCTCGCAACCGTGATTTAATTCCTGAATCACCGGAGTCGAATCAACCACAGACGGTTAACTAGCCCGGGCACCAGTCCGCGGTGTCGCTTGCCAAGGACAGCTTACTTGGGTATGTTTGGAGTATAGTGTCCAATCCTCTATCATAGCTTAGACATTTTGGATGACTTGAGTGGAGCATAATTTAATATGATATATGAGCCAGGAGGTCTTGAGCTCAAGACCCCGTCAACACAGTATTAAAAATATATTCTGCGGCCCACATAAACCCCACGTCTAAGAACAAATAAATAAGCCAAAATGCGAGGGGGGTATTCAAATATATTGCCCGCTTCTCCCCATTAGTTTGGACTAATAGGTGGACTGATTAGGTGCATAAACTTATAACAAAGGAATTTAGTATTCAAAACCTAATAAACGCAATAAATAATTGTGGTCTGCCCTCGCTTCGGCTGCCACGTCATAAACTCCAAAGGAGCATAGACGTGAGGGCAAGTGTTGGAGTATCATGTGTCCTACCCTTTCCCATAGTTCGGAGCATAGACGTGAGGATCCCTGTCCTCTGTAACCAGGGAGTGTATTTGGCGAGAGGGTAGCTGGTAGGGGTGGACTAACGAGCAGCTTGGCTTGTTAAGCTCGTGCTCGTTAAGATTAATGAGCAGAAAACCCTGTTCAACTCAGCTCGTTTGAAACTCGTTAAGCTCGTGAGCGCTCGCGAATGCTCGTTCACAGATTATAATGTGTTACGATATACATGATAAATGTATAGGTGTGGTTTCCAAGACGAAATATGGTGACTATAAAAGAAATGCAGTAGTTTATTGCCTCATATGTCGATTATATTGAATATATGGGCTGAGGTGCGACAAAAAGTTTGTCACGTAAGATGAAAATATGTGTTGTGTTGTTACTAACGAGTTTAACGAGCTACTCGTGAAACTCGTTAGCTTGCTCGTTAAGCTTGCTAAGCTTAACGAGCTGAAATCAATGATTGGCTATGTTCATTAAAAAGCGAGCTACGAGCTTAACGAGCCGAACTATCGAGCGCTCATTAAACTCGTGAGTTACGAGCTTTTGGTCCAGCCCTAGTAGCTGGTTAACGACCATGCACGCACCTCTGGTTCTAGCTGCATACGTTTGGGCGGCCGAACTAGCTTGTTTTTCTATTTTTTTTGTTTTTTCCTTTCTATTTCTATTTTTTTTCTATTCCTTTTTCATTTTCCTTTTTAATATTTTCCTTTTCCCAAATTTACCCACATTTTCTGAAATGTGGCGACATTTTTTTCCAAATCGGTGAACATTTTTTTAAATAGTGAACATTATTTGAAAGTCAAAGTTTCATTGAAATACAAAATGTTCATCGTGCTAAAAAATGTCCATGAATTGTTTCAAAATGTTCCCTCTAAAATGTTCTGGAACTCAAAATTTGTTCATCTAATTGAAAAAATATTCAATAAATTTAAATTCTTTGTTCATCAAATATAAAAATTCTTCATTGAAAATCAGAATATTCATAAAAAACTAAAATTCTGTTAAACAAAATACCAAAAACTTTCTTACAAATTCAAAAACTGTTCACTTTTTAAAAATTATGAACATTTTGTGAATTCATTAACATTTTCTAAAATCATGAACATTTCTTTGCATTAGTGAACATTGTTCTAAATTCTAACCTTTTTTTTTGAAATCTCAGACTTTTTTAAAGAAGCATAAAAACAGAATATAAAGGAAAAATAAAAAGTAATGAAGAATAAAACAGGGGAGCCCCCGCACCTGCGCCGGCCCAAGGTCATGTGTGGCGAGCGAGGCGCAACACGCTTCTCTCTTTCCCAACGCACACATCGCCGTATAGGAGGTCCCCTATGTAGATGCATCGCCTTGGCTCGGTCCCTCGGGGCATCCTATACCGGGACCTGTGGTGGTACCAGGAATTAAAGATCAAGGGGGGCCAAATGACTTAATTTTTTTTGATAACAGGGGCCAAACAATACTAATACAATGTGTTTATTCTAAATTCTACATTGTTCATCTACTCCCTTCATCTCAAAACAAGTCACTCAACGTTATATTAATTTAGTACTAAATATAGAAGAAACTTGAGTCACTTATTTTGGGACGGAAGAGTACTAACTAGCAGCAAACACATGATCTTAGGGGAGGCCAGGCCCCTGCTACTCCCCAGTGTCTCCGCCGTTGACCATGACTTGCGCGCTGGGAAAGAGGGTAGAGTGCACCCCATCACTCCACACGCACGACCTTGGGCTGGCCAAAGTGCATGGCGTGGCTTCCTTTTTTTTATTTCTTTTTGTTTTTACTTCTTTAAGAAAGTTCACGATTACAAAAAAAATTAAGAATTTCTAAAAAAAATCATGGATGCAAACAAATGTTCACAAATTTCAAAACATGTTCATAATTTCAAAAAATGAACATTTTCCAAATTTTGATTAAACGTTTTGAATTTTGATGAACCTCTATTTTATATGATCATTTTTTCTATTCGATGGACAAAATTTAAAACAAAGGAACATTTATTTTTGAATTCTACGATCTTTTTTTTCAATTTGAGAACATTTTTTGAATTCGATGGAGATGTTTGAATATGATGAACATTTTAAAATAATTCATGATCATATTCGATTATGATGAAAGAAATATTAATTTGACGAACCAATTTTGAATTCAATGAATATATTTTGAATTTCAAAAACTGTTCACCGTTATAAAAAATGTTTCAATTGCAAAAAAAATTCGCCAAATTTTGAAAATGTCCCCATATCTCAGAAAATGATCGTGAATTTGAAAGAAAGGAAAAACTAAAAAAAATCAAGAATCAAAAATGAAAAGAAAGACAAAAATTTAAGGAAATGAAAAAAGAAAAGGAGAAAAACTGGTAGAAAAAACCTCTTCTTGGTCTGGCCCAGATGTACATAGCAGGAAACCATGGGTAACTGTGTGGTAGCTATCGTGCGACCCATACGCCAAATAGGATCCCGCAGATCCCACTCCTCTATATCCCGCGTTGTTCTATCCCCTCTGCTTATGGGCTGTCATTGGTCGCCGAACAGGCCCAGTATACCTCATTCCTTCATTTCGGTCTCTATAGCAGCAATCCATTAGGACAGATGGGCCAGGATCCAACACATGGGAGAGGGGATTGTACTAATGGGATCAGATGGACAAAAACGTCCAGATTGCAAAAATGAACAACCAGAAATGCAAATTGCTAAGAGGGCTCAATTTTATTGTCATAAACATCACAAGCATGCAAGGAGTAACATGGAGATCCTAGGGGGATCCATGGGACCAGAGGTGAATGTCACAACAGAAGGCTATAAAACCCCAACAGTACCCTACAAGTAGGAGGCAACACTAGCGAGGAAGCAAGGAGGTGGCAGCACCTGGGAGGGGGTAGCAAGTTTGGAGAACTGTGTGAGGAGGAGGAAACAACTCTGCTGACCTGTGCATCTTCCGATTACTCCATCTTTGGTAGAAGCCATAGTCCCCTAGGCTGCCTACTAGCACCCTCCAGCGGTGAAACAAGAAATGATGTAGGTGCCCTCGTTTATTCCATTGATAGGGATTTCTTCTACAAAGTGTGACATTAGCCTTGGCAATCAAATGCATACACATGCGGCGTCGAGAGCGTCTATCTTGACGCCTCCTCCTCGCCCCGATCCCATTAGATCTCAACCTTCAACAACCCCCCGCAGGGGAAGAATGCGGCGAGCCAGTGAGGAACAAATTCCACCTCGCAAAAGGCGGCCACCAGAGGAGAGGCATGGGGAGCAGAGGAGAGGCGAGCAGGAAAGCCGGAGGGGTTGAAGAACGATGACCAGTGCTAAAGGGACGCACGTAGGGAGCGGCGGCAACTGTCATGGCAGGCGGAGTGGAACAATATTGTTTTCGTGGAGGAAAAACGAATGTGGGAGAAATTAGGGTAGATTAGGCGGTGGCAATGTGGGTAATTTAGCATGATGTTGTGCCATTATTTTGAATTGGGCGTCGCCATCGCTTCTCTTTAGTGAGCAGGTTCTTCTTATTTTAAGATGTATATTTCTTTATGAAACCACTTTAGAGGTTCACTAAGTCTTCCTAACCTATGTGGTTCAGTCATAGGCTTAATTAACTAGAGTTTATACAACTAGCATAGTAACTTCCGGTTTGGCTGTAAGGATAACTTGCGGAATCACTTCTGGTTCATTAACCCAACTAAATTTAGCCAAACGTTCAATAACCTCATCAAGGTGTATTGTCCTCACACTCACTTCTTTAGTGAGAAACTCTTTCTAAAGAAAGTGTCCATTCCTGGTAAAAAAAACACTTGGTTATCGGATGGGTGCTAGAAGGAATATTCAATAAGTTCTTTGGGATAACCTACAAAGTCATATTTGTCTGATTTGGGATCAAGTTTATTTAGTTGTAAACGTTTCACATAAGTTTTACAACCCCAAATCTTGAGATGCAACCAATTGGGTTTCTTCCTATTCTAGAACTCATATGGTGTTGTCTCAACAAACTTAGATGGTGCTCTGTTTAATGTGTATGTTGTTTCCTGTGCGTGCCTCGAAAAAGACAACGACAAATCGGTATGAGACATCATTGACCTCACCGTGTCTGGAAAGGTTCGGTTACGCCTCTCGAACACTCCATTTCTCCGTGGAGTTCCGGGAGGAGTAAGTTGTGAAACAATTCCACGATCTCTTGTCTAAACTCATGACTCGGATATTCGCCTCCATGATCTAATCGTAGAAATTTAATCTTTTTTCCATAATGATTCTCAACCTTGTTTTGAAACTCCTTGAACTTTTTAAAGGATTTAGACTATTGTTTCATTAAGTATATATAACTATATAGTCAAATCATTAGTGAAAGTGACAAAGTATAAGTATCCACCGCGCATCGGTGTACTCATCAGACCACATGCATGATGCGGCTTGAACTACGTTGGTATTTCCCCAAAGAGGAAGGGATGATGCAACACAACTACGGTAGGTATTTCCCGCAGTGATGAGACCAAGGTTATCGAACCAGTAGGAGAACCACACAACACTATGTAAATGGTACCTGCACACAAAGAACAAATACTTGCAGCCCGACGTCTAAGAGGGGTTGTCAAACCCTCCCGGGTAAAAACATAGATAAAATTATAGTAGATTAGATAAATAGCTCTCGCGGGAACGCGAGATAAAATAAATAACGAAAAAGTGCGGCAAGGTATTTTTGGGTTTTGGGCTTAATAGATTTGGAAATAAAAGCGAATAAAAATAGATCTCGAAAGCAAATATGATAAAGAAGAGACCCGAGTGTCGTGGTTCTAAGTCTGACAGTAAAGTAGGGGGTAGGAATGTATAGGCAAGATCCTAGCTACAATGAGATTGTGCACGGAAGATGTACGAGTTCAGGCCCTTCGCGGTGGAAGTAACAACCCTATGTCTCGGTGCCCGGAGGCTCCGTCGATTGGATTATGCATGAAGTTACAAGGGGTGCAAACCCTTGTCCCAGAGGAGGGGTGGATTATATAGAGTGCACCAGGACCCCAACCTTCCCCCATTAAATAGGGTTCAATGTACATAAAGAGGGGACGTTACTGGTAATGTCAGCATTAAAGTGATATAAATGACCCATAAAACTACGGAGTGAACGTCTGACCGTTGCCATCCTGAGTTGCCTTAGATCTTCTGCGCTCCGAGTGGTTTATGATGTGGTCGAATGATTATATCATGGTCGAATGGAATTGGGTTACCCGAGTGGAACTCATGGTCGAGTGGGTTGCATCTTGCTGTGATTCCAGTCGGTAGAATTTGCTATCCTTTGGATGTCTTTGACTATAGGGCAGTGTCCTTGGGAAGGGTGCCTAGATCCGGTCTATTGCCCTACCCTAGGTCCACGACACCGTCATTAGCCCCCGAATGGTTCTGGGTTCAAGTGGAAAATGAAGTTGACAACGGTTCCAACCCAACCTTTATAATGCGGAAGCATATGACTAGATTGGTGAACCATGCAACAGCTTCAACTTCGTTTTCAGTCGCCTTGAGCCATTCAGAAGATGGCGAGTGAAGTTTCTGCTGATGAGTTTCGACTGCTAGTGTTGCATAAGTCTTCGGTATGATTGACTGCCCTGCCGTTCCCTGATCTAGCGGGATTCGAAATTTGGGGAGGTGCGCGGGGGCGCAGAGGGCCGTGGTAATCAGAGCAGATTAGGTAGGGGTGCCTCGATCCCCATGCCACCTTTTTCGCCACTACTGCGCGCGCGCTTGTTGTAGGATTTGACAGGATCGCCTGGGTCCACCGGTCAGCCACTAGGGGAACGGGGCTATATAAGGCGCCGAGGCCGCTGCCTTCGCACTGTGTGCCCCATTCTCCTCATCCCTCCTCTGCTCCCCACTGCTTCTGCCTCCGTTCTCAGCCCCGCCGCCCAGCTCGAGCCCGTTCCACCGCAATGGGGAAGGACAAGACAGCTGATTTGGAGCGCGCGGAGAAAGCGATGGAGAAGGCGAAGGGGAAGAAGACGAGCCGGGGCGGGTCAACGTCAAGATCCGCTCTGCCGCGTGGCTGGATCCAGGGCGACTGGATCCGTCGACCATCGTGAAAGAAGACATGGAGGATCTAGTTGACGGAGGGCTGATCGCCCACGAGTCTTGGCGGCTTCTGGGGGACGAGACCAAGCCGCGTCCGCAAGAGGGTGCGTGTGTCCTACTTGCGACCCACGTCGACCGCGGTTTTTCTTTGCCCCCCATCCTTTCTTTCGGGGTTTTCTGAATTTCTTCGAAGCCCAACTTCATCACTTTTCCCCCAACACTATCACATACCTCGCTGCCTATGTGTCCATGTGCGAGAACTTTCTGGGTTGTCGACCGCATTGGGGCCTTTTCAAACATATTTTCACCTGCCGCTCTCAGTTGGTAAAAAAGGCCAATCCGAGTGATGAGAGGAGACACGTGATCTAGATGTGTGGGGGTTTAGGGATCTAGATGAGGAACAAAAGCACTTTCCCTGCCATGATTCTTCCCGAGTCAGTCAGGGGGTGGCAGTTGACCTAGTTCTATTGTAAGGATGAACCGACTCCAGGTCAGTCGACCGGTCTTCCTCCGTTTTCCACTGAGCGAGTCGAGAAGCCTTCTTCGTTGAGAGTGACTCTAGAGGAGAAAGAGGAGGTTGCTATGATGGTTGAGCGAGTGGTCCAACTTGTCCGTGATGGCGTGACTGGTATGGATTTGCTAGAAGCATTTCTGAGTCGACGCATTGAGCCGCTCCAAGCTCGTGACCACCCAATGTGGTTGTACTCGGGCATTGAGGACAGCACTCGGATCCACCCAGAGGAAGTCAGCGAGGAGACGGTGGAGCTATGGTTACAAGGCATCACTGGGAATAAGGACAACCCTAGGGGGTCCAGAAGGGTTCCTCCTCTTGACAACACCATAGAGCCCGAAAAGGTTCAATTCTTTCCTTCAGAGTGTATTTTGCTCCAATATGTGTTAGCTTTTGAAACTAATTAATATCCACTCGACTTTATCCTTTATAGACCTTTACTGAACTGTACTCAATGCCGAACGGAGAGCAAGAGCAGGAGGGAGAGGCGAGCGGGGGTGACAGCGGCGACTGGCACTCTGACGGAGGAGGAGACAAGGAGAGCGAGGACTCGAGCAGTGACGAGGAGTGATGTCTACTACACAACCTTCTTCTTGTAGACGTTGTTGGGCCTCCAAGTGTAGAGGTTTGTAGGACAGTAGAAAATTTCTCTCAAGTGGATGACCTAAGTTTTATCAATCCGTGGGAGGTGTAGGATGAAGATGGTCTCTCTCAAGCAACCCTGCAACCAAATAACAAAGAGTCTCTTGTGTCCCCAACACACCCAATACAATGGTAAATTTTATAGGTGCACTAGTTCGGCGAAGAGATGGTGATACAAGTGGTATATGGATGGTAGATAAAGGTTTTTGTAATATGAAAATATAAAAACAGCAAGGTAACTAATGATAAAAGTCAGCACAAACGGTATTGCAATGCGTTGAAACAAGGCCTAGGGTTCATACTTTCACTAGTGCAAGTTCTCTCAACAATAATAACATAATTGGATCACATAACTATCCCTCAACATGCAACAAAGAGTCACTCCCAAGTCACTAATAGCGGAGAACAAACGAAGAGATAATGGTAGGGTATGAAACTACCTCAAAGTTATCCTTTCTGATCGATCTATTCAAGAGTCCGTAGTAGAATAACATGAAGCTATTATTTCCGTTCAATCTATCATAGAATTCGTACTAGAATAACACCGTAGGACACAAATCAACCAAAACCCTAATGTCAGCCCCGAGGGTGGACTACTCCCTCCTCGTCATGGAGAGCGCCGGGATGATGAAGATGGCCACCGAAGGGGGATTCCGCCCCTCCGGCAGGGTGCCAGAATAGGTCTAGATTGGTTTTCGGTGGCTACGGAGGCTTCTGGTGGCGGAACTCCCGATCTATTTTGCTCCCCGGAGTTTTTAGGGTATATGGGTATATATAGGAGGAAGAAGTACGTCGGTGGATCTCCGGGCTGTTCACGAGGCAGGGGGCACGCCCCCACCCCCATGGGCAGCCCGGGACTCTTCTGGTCCATCTTCGATACTCCGTGGGCTTCTCCTGGTCCAAAATTAAGTTCCGTGAAGTTTCAGGTCAATTGGACTCCGTTTGATTTTCCTTTTCTGTGATACTCAAAAACAAGGAAAAAACAGTAACTGGCACTGGGCTCTAGGTTAATAGATAGTCCCAAAAATCATATAAAATAGCATATAAATGCATATAAAACATCCAAGGTTGATAATATAATAGCATGGAACAATAAAATTATAGATACGTTGGAGACGTATCAACATCCCCAAGCTTAATTCCTGCTCGTCCCGAGTAGGTAAATGATAAAACAGAATTTTTGATGTGGAATGCTACCTAACATATTTATCCATGTAATCTTCTTTATTGTGGCATGAATATTCAGATCCATAAGATTCAAGACAAAAGTTTAATATTGACATAAAAATAATAATACTTCAAGCATACTAACCAGGCAATTATGTCTTCTCAAAATAACATGGCCAAAGAAAGCTATCCCTACAAAATCATATAGTTTGGCTATGCTCTATCTTCATCACACAAAATATTTAAATCATGCACAACCCCGATGACAAGCCAAGCAGTTGTTTCATACGTTTGATGTTCTCAAACTTTTTCAATCGTCACGCGATATATGAGCTTGAGCCATGGATATAGCACTATATGTGGAATAGAAGGGTGGTTGTGGAGAAGACAAAAAAGGAGAAGATAGTCTCACATCAACTAGGCGTATCAACGGGCTATGGAGATGCCCATTAATAGATATCAATGTGAGTGAGTAGGGATTGCCATGCAACGGATGCACTAGAGCTATAAGTATATGAAAGCTCAACAAAAGGAACTAAGTGGGTGTGCATCCAACTCGCTTGCTCATGAAGAACTAGGGCATTTTGAGGAAGCCCATCATTGGAATATACAAGCCAAGTTCTATAATGAAAAATTTCCACTAGTATATGAAAGTGACAACATAGGAGACTCTCTATCATGAAGATCATGGTGCTACTTTGAAGCACAAGTGTGGTAATAGGATAGTAGCATTGTCCCTTCTCTCTTTTTCTCTCATTTTTTTATTTGGGCCTTTTCTCTTCTTTTTTTAGTCCGGAGTCTCATCCCGACTTGTGGGGGAATCATAGTCTCCATCATCCTTTCATCACATGGGACAATGCTCTAATAATGATGATCATCACACTTTTATTTACTTACAACTCAAGAATTACAACTCGATACTTAGAACAAAATATGACTCTATGTGAATGCCTCCGGCGGTGTACCGGGATATGCAATGAATCAAGAGGGACATGTATGAAATAATTATGAACGGTGGCTTTGCCACAAATACAATGTCAACTACATGATCATGCAAATCAATATGATAGTGATGGAACGTGTCATAATAAATGGAACGGTGGAAAGTTGCATGGCAATATATCTCGGAATGACTATGGAAATGCCATAATAGGTAGGTATGCTGGCAGTTTTGAGGAAGGTACATGGTGGGTTTATGGTACCGGCGAAAGTTGCGCGATACTAGAGAGGCTAGCAATGGTGGAAGGGTGAGAGTGCGTATAATCCGTGGACTCAACATTAGTCATAAAGAACTCACATACTTATTGAAAAAATATATTATTTATCGAAACAAAGTACTACGCGCATGCTCCTAGGGGGATAGATTGGTAGGAAAAGGCCATCGCTCGTCCCCGACTGCCACTCATAAGGAAGACAATCAATAAATAAATCATGCTCCGACTTCATCACATAACGGTTCACCATACGTGCATGCTATGGGAATCACAAACATTAACACAAATATCTCTCAAATTCACAATTACCCAACTATCATGACTCTAATATCACCATCTCCATATCTCAAAACAATTATCAAGTATCAAACTTCTCATAGTATTCAATGCACTCTATATGAATGTTTTTATTATATCCCTCTTGGATGCCTACCATATTAGGACTAATTTCATAACCAAAGAAAACTACCATGCTGTTCTAGAATCTCAAAATAATATAAGTGAAGCACAAGAGTTCATCTATTTCTTCAAAATAAATCCACGACCATGCTCTAAAAGATATAAGTGAAGCACTAGAGCAAACACCAAACTACTCCGAAAGATATAAGTGAAGATCAATGAGTAGTCAAATAATTATGCAACTATGTGAAGACTCTCTAACATTTAAGAATTTCAGATCTTGGGATATTATTCAAACATCAAGCAAAACAAAATAAAATGAAATGATGCTCCAAGCAAAACACATATCATGTGGTGAATAGAAATATTGCTCCATGTAAAGTTACCGATGAACGAAGAAGAAAGAGGGGATGCCTTCCGGGGCATCCCCAAGCTTAGTCTTTTGGTTGTCCTTGAATATTACCTTGGGGTGCCTTGGGCATCCCAAATCTTAGGCTCTTGCCACTCCTTGTTCCATAATCCATCGAATCTTTACCCAAAACTTGAAAACTTCACAACACAAAACTTAACAGAAAACTCGTAAGCTCCGTTAGTATAAGAAAATAAATCACCACTTAGGTACTGTTGTGAACTCATTCTAAATTCATATTGGTGTAATATCTAATGTATTCCAACTTCTCTATGGTTCATACCCTCCGATACTACTCATAGATTCATCAAAATAGGCAAACAACACATAGAAAACAGAATCTGTCAAAAAAAGAACAGTCTGTAGTAATCTGGATCAAACGTATACTTCTGGAACTCATAAAATTATCAACTAAATTGGTGGACCTGATGAATTTGTCTATTAATCCTCTTCAAAAAGAATCAACTTAATATCACTCTCCAGTAAAACATGGCAGCTAATCTCGTGAGCACTAAAGTTTCTGTTTTTTTACAGCGAGATGACAAAGACTTCACCCAAGTCTTCCCAAAGGTTCTACTTGGCACAAAAACTAATTAAAACATAAAACCACATCTAAACAGAGGCTATATTAATTATTTATTACTAAACAGGAGCAAAAAGTAAAGAACAAGAATAAGATTGGGTTGCCTCCCAACAAGCGCTATCGTTTAACGCCCCTAGCCAGGCATGATGATTTCAATGATGCTCACATAAAAGATAAGAATTGAAACATAAATAGAGCATCATGAAGAATATAAATAGCACATTTAAGCCTAACACACTTCCTATGCATAGGGATTTTGTGAGCAAACAATTTATGGGAACAATAATCAACTAGCATAGGAAAGCAAAACAAGCCTAACTTCAAGATTTTAAGCGCATAGAGAGGAAACTTGATATTATTGCAACTCCTACACGCATATATTCCTCCCTCATAATAATTTCTAGTAGAATCATGAATGAATTCAACAATATAACCAGCACCTAAAGCATTCTTTTCATGATCTACATGCATAGAAATTTTATTACTCTCCACACAAGCAAAATTCTTCCCATGAATAATAGTGGGAGCAAACTCAACAAAATAATTATCATGTGAGGCATAATCCAATTGAAAACTAAAATCATGATGACAAGTTTCATGGATATCATTATTCTTTATATCATACAAGTCATAATAATAATCATCATAGATAGCAACTTTGTTCTCATAATCAATTGGAAATCTTCCGAAATAGTGGATTCATCACAAAAAAAAGTCATGACCTCTCCAAATGCACTTTCATCAATATAATCATCATAAATAGGAGGCATGCTTTCATCATAATAAATTTTCTCATCAAAACTTGGGGGACAAAAAATATCATCTTCATCAAACATAGCTTCCCCAAGCTTGTGGCTTTGCATATCATTAGCATCATGGATATTCAAGGAATTCATACTAACAACATTGCAATCATGCTCATCATACAAAGATTTAGTGCCAAACATTCTAATGCATTCTTCTTCTAACACTTTGGCACAATTATCAGAATCATTATTTTCATGAAAGATATTAAAAAGATGAAGCATATGAGGTACCCTCAATTCCATTTTTTGTAGTTTTGTTTTATAGACTAAACTAGTGATAAAACAAGAAACAAAAAGATTCGATTGCAAGATCTAAAGATATACCTTCAAGCGCTAACCTCCCCAGCAACGGCGCCAGAAAAGAGCTTGATGTCTACTACACAATCTTCTTCTTGTAGACGTTGTTGGGCCTCCAAGTGCAGAGGTTTGTAGGACAGTAGCAAATTTCCCTCAAGTGGATGACCTAAGCTTTATCAATCCGTGGAAGGCGTAGGATGAAGAGGGTCTCTCTCAAGCAACCCTGCAACCATATAACAAAGAGTCTCTTGTGTCCCCAACACACCCAATACAATGGTAAATTGTATAGGTGCACTAGTTCGGCGAAGAGATGGTGATACAAGTGGTATATGGATGGTAGATAAAGGTTTTTGTAATCTGAAAATATAAAAACAGCAAGGTAACTAATGATAAAAGTGAGCACAAACGGTATTGCAATGCGTTGAAACAAGGCCTAGGGTTCATACTTTCACTAGTGCAAGTTCTTTCAACAATAATAACATAATTGGATCACATAGCTATCCCTCAACATGCAACAAAGAGTCACTCCAACGTCACTAATAGCGGAGAACAAATGAAGAGATTATGGTAGGGTACGAAACCACCTCAAAGTTATCCTTTCTAATCGATCTATTCAAGAGTCCATAGTAAAATAACATGAAGCTATTCTTTCCGTTCAATCTATCATAGAGTTCGTACTAGAATAACACCTTAAGTCACAACTCAACAAAAACCCTAATCTCACCTAGATACTCCAATGTCACCTCAAGTATCCGTGGGTATGATTATACGATATGCATCACACAATCTCAGATTCATCTATTCAAACCAACACAAAGAACTTCAAAGAGTGCCCCAAAGTTTCTACCGAAGAGTCAAGACGAAAACTTGTGCCAACCCCTATGCATAGGTTCATGGGCGGAACCCGCAAGTTGATCACCAAAACATACATCAAGTGGATCAATAGAATACCCCATTGTCACCATGGGTATCCCACACAAGACATACATCAAGTGTTCTCAAATCCTTAAAGACTCAATCCAATAAGATAACTTCAAAGGGAAAACTCAGTCCGTTACAAGAGAGTAGAGAGGGGAGAAACATCATAAGATCCAACTATAATAGCAAAGCTTGCGCTACATCAAGATCGTACCACCTCAAGAACACAAGAGAGAGAGAGAGAGATCAAACACATAGCTACTCGTACATACCCTCAGCCCCGAGGGTGGACTACTCCCTCCTCGTCATGGAGAGCGCCGGGATGATGAAGATGGCCACCGGAGAGGGATTCTCCCCTCCGGCAGGGTGCCGGAACGGGTCTAGATTGGTTTTCGGTAGCTATGGAGGCTTCTGGCGGCGAAACTCCCGATCTATTCTGCTCCCCGAAGTTTTTAGGGTATATGGGTATATATAGGAGGAAGAAGTACGTCGGTGGATCTCCGGGCTGTCCACGAGGCAGGGGGGTGCGCCCAGGGGGGGGGGGGGGGGTGGGCGCGCCTCCCACCCTTGTGGGTAGCGCGTGACTCTTCTGGTCCATCTCTGATACTCCCTGGGCTTCTCCTGGTCCAAAAATAAGTTCCGTGAAGTTTCAGGTCAATTGGACTCCGTTTGATTTTCCTTTTCTATGATACTCTAAAACAAGGAAAAAACAGAAACTGGCACTGGGCTCTAGGTTAATAGGTTAGTCCCAAAAATCATATAAAATAGCATATAAATGCATATAAAACATCCCAGGTTGATAATATAATAGCATGGAATGATCAAAAATTATAGATACGTTGGAGACGTATCAAGGAGGTCGACTCTCCACCTCGCATAGAGAGGCGCTCCAAACAGAAGCAGGATCCAGCAAGCATTCGGGGCAAAACGACTCCTCCGACTGGACAACCTTTAAAGCGTACTGGGACGTCTTCTCCTGTGCCGACTGAAAAAGCTCCTAAGCAGCCCAAAGTCGTCATGTCAAAACCCCGGAAGGCTCTGCCCAAAATTAAAGTGTCTGTCCCCATTGCTTCTGGGTAATTATTGAGCCCAACTCTTTAGTTTTCGCATGATTCAAACTTCGGTCGACTCACTATCTTGTTTTGACCGAGTGAATTCTGAATTTTGTAGCGCTTCCTCTGGGACTTCTATTTACCAAGACGACGATGATGAAGAGATGGAAGACGCGGTCACCTCTCATGCAGGTAAAACCCTTTGCCCTTCTATCATTATTTAATCTGCTCTTTTGACGGTCGAGTGAACTCCTGTAAACGATTGCTTTGCAGCTCCGCCCAATGTCATTGAGCTTCCAGATGATGACGAAGACGTGCCGCGGAGGACCATGGGAAGGAGGGGCAAGGCTTCGAGAAAGAAGACATCCGCTGGCCAAACGTCTTAGTCAGTGACGGTGACAGAGCTAGTGGTTCAACAGTCTGAAGATGCGAACCGGACCTCTATCACCTTTGTTGTTCCAGTGTCGAGTGAACACCCTTCATCGTCGACTGTGCCCGTCCCTGCTTCATCTGTTCAACGTCACGCCTCGGATTCTTGGGCTGCTGCGACTGAACCGACAACTCCATTCTTCACCACTATCACGTCCCGGAGGTCCAGGCAAGCGCCGCAGCAGAAGCTATATGCCAAGCGGGCCTGATGATGGAGCTGGTGAAGACCATGCATGAGAATAGTCAAGCTACTTATGATGCCAGTGCAGCCCTCCGACTGGACTCCTATTTTGTCGCTTTTTCTGTTAGGATATGCTACCCAAAAAAACTCTTCTTTGTGCGTCCATCTGTTAGTCTGCTCTTCACATCTGCACACCCACTAGGTGTTTTAATTTACGTCGAATATTTTCCCAGTTGAGTCGACTAGGTTGTGTCGACTGTAGTTTTTGGACTAGTGGGGGCACGTAGAGTGCACCCACCGGGTGTAGTCCTCGAGGCCGCCGTTGAATGTGTGATTCGGCGGGGGCCTTGATAAAAATATCTTCTCCTTCAGTTCTTCCACTCGGTCTGGGCGGACCATGTCGAGTGGAACCTGAACCAGTGGGGGCACGTAGAGTGCACCCACTAGGTGTACTCCCCGAGACCGCGATCGACTGCGGGCAGTCGGTTGGGGTCTGAGAATGACTATTGCTGGCCGTTTTTTTTCTTTTCCACTCATTCTGGGCGGACCATCTCGAGTGGAATCAGAACCAGTGGGGGAACGCTAAGTGCACCCACTAGGTGTAGTCCCCGAGACTACTGTTGAATGTTTGATTCTGCAGTAGTCTAAGAGTTCTTTTCACTTGGAAGCGAATAATCTTTGAACCTATCCATTGATGTATCTTTTTGCTGACTGCAGGAATCCTGTGAGCTTATCTCCAAGTTTGTCGATTTCGAGGAGAAGCAGAGACATCTCAACCTTGACTTGGAGCTGGCCAATAAGAATTTGAAAAAGGCTAAAGACGAAGTAGCTGGTACGGAAGGTAACCACCTGTTGACTGTCTATCTTGACCATCTCTCAAGTTATCTCTTCGTTCTTCTCTCTGACCCGAGTGCACATTCTTCAGAGAAGATGAAGCAAGCTATGGTACAGAAGGACCTTGACCTTCCAGTTGCGTAAAAGGAGGCTCAGGAGAAGACAACACTCGCCGACCAGAAGCTGTCTTTAGTCGGGGCACTAGAGGAAGACAACGCCAAGCTAAAGGCATCCCTCACCGAAGCCAACAAAGAAGTGACCCGTCTGAAGAAAGACAAAGTTGCTTTGAATGAGAAGATTGAAGGCATTTCTTGTAAGAGAAATGACCTGGAGGCTTATCTGGGGGCACTCGCCAAGAAGTTGTTCCTTATGCTCGAAGGTATTTTTCCTTATCTGATTGTTTAGCCATCATCGATTCACCATAAAACCGTTGACTCATTATCTCTTTGTGTTTGTAGAATTCTGTCAAAACTTTGAGGAAGAAACTAGGCGGATCGAGACAGGCCTGGACCCCATCCTTTCCCCTGTCGGTGATGAAGCTGCCATGAACATGCTCTGATGTCTACTACACAACCTTCTTCTTGTATACATTGTTGGGCCTCCAAGTGTAGAGGTTTGTAGAACAGTAGCAAATTTCCCTCAAGTGGATGACCTAAGGTTTATCAATCCGTAGGAGGCGTAGGATGAAGATGGTCTCTCTCAAGCAACCCTGCAACCAAATAACAAAGAGTCTCTTGTGTCCCCAACACACCCAATACAATGGTAAATTGTATAGATGCACTAGTTCGGTGAAGAGATGGTGATACAAGTGCAATATGGATGGTAGATAAAGGTATTTGTAATATGAAAATACAAAAACAGCAAGGTAACCAGTGATAAAAATGAGCGTAAACGGTATTGCAATGCGTTGAAACAAGGCCCAGTGTTCATACTTTCGCTAGTGCAAGTTCCCTCAACAATACTAACATAATTGGATCATATAATGATAACCCACAAGTATAGGGGATCACAACAGCTTTCGAGGGTAGAGTATTCAACCCAAATTTATTGATCAGACACAAGGGGAGCCAAAGAATATTCTCAAGTATCAGCAGCTGAGTTGTCAATTCAACCACACCTGGAAACTTAGTATCTGCAGCAAAGTGTTTAGTAGCAAAGTAATATGATAGTAGTGGTCACGGCAGCAAAAGTAAAGACAGCGAAAGTAATGTTTTTGGTATTTTGTAGTGATTGTAACAGTAGCAGTGGGAAAGTAAATAAGCGTAAACCAGTATATGGAAAACTCGTAGACACCGGATCGGTGATGGCTAATTATGCCGGATGCGGTTCATCATGTAACAGTCATAACATAGGGTAACACAAAACTAGCTCCAATTCGTCAATGTAATGTAGGCATGTATTCCGTATATAGTCATACGTGCTTATGGAAAAGTACTTGCATGACATCTTTTGTCCTACCCTCCCGTGGCAGCGGGGTCCTATTGGAAACTTAGGGATATTAAGGCCTCCTTTTAATAGAGAACCGGAACAAAGCATTAGCACATAGTGAATACATGAACTCCTCAAACTACGGTCATCACCGGGAGTGGTCCCAATTATCATCACTTCGGGGTTGCCGGATCATAACACATAGTAGGTGACTGTAGACTTGCAAGATAGGATCTAGAATTCTCATATATTGATGAAAACATAATAGGTTCAGATCTAAAATCATGGCACTCGGGCCCTAGTGACAAGCATTAAGCATAGCAAAGTCATAGCAACATCAATCTCAGAACATAGTGGATACTAGGGATCAAACCCTAACAAAACTAACTCGATTACATGATAAATCTCATCCAACCCATCACCGTACAACAAGCCTACGATGGAATTACTCACGCACGGCGGTGAGCATCATGAAATTGGTGATGGAGGATGATTGATGATGACGACGGCGACGAATCCCCCTCTCCGGTGCCCCGGACGGACTCCAGATCAGCCCTCCCGAGAGGTTTTAGGGCTTGGCAGCGGCTCCGTATCATAAAACACGATGATTTCTTTTCTCTGATTTTTTTCTCATCGAAACTCAATATATGGAGGTGGAGTTGGAGTCGGAGACGCAACAGGGGGCCCACGAGGTAGGGGGGCGCGCCCCCACCCTCGTGAGAAGGGTGTGGGCCCCCTGGTCTTCATATTTGGCGAGGATTTTTTTTTATTTTTTCTAAGACCTCCCGTGGAGTTTCAGGTCATTCCGAGAATATTTGTTTTCTGCACATAAAACAACATCATGGCAATTCTGCTGAAAACAGCGTCAGTCCGGTTTAGTTCCATTCAAATCATACAAATTAGAGTCCAAAACAAGGGCAAAAGTGTTTGGAAAAGTAGATACGACAGAGACGTATCAACTCCCCCCACCTTAAACCCTTGCTTGTCCTCAAGCAATTCAGTTGACAAACTGAAAGAAAGAAAGAAAAACTTCTACAAACTCTGTTTGCTCTTGTTGTTGTAACTATGTCAAGCCAGCATTCAAGTTTTCAGCATAGATCATAACTAACCACATTTGCAATAATTCTCAGGTCTCATATTTATTCATATCAATAGCATAATCAACTAGCAAGTCATAATAATAAATCTCGGATGACAACACTTTCTCAAAACAATCATAATATGATATAACAAGATGGTATCTCGCTAGGCCTTTCTGAGACCACAAAACATAAATGCAGAGCACCTTTAAAAATCAAGGACTGATTAGACATTGTAATTCATGGTAAAAGAGATCCAATCATAGTCATACCCAACATAAATTAATAGTGATGAATGCAAATGACAGCTGTGCTCTCCAGCTAGTGCTTTTTAATAAGAGGGTGATGACTCAACATAAAAGTAAATGGATAGGCCCTTCGCAGAGGGAAGCGGGGATTGTGTAGAGGTGCCAGAGCTCGGTTTTGCAATAGAGATAAATTGAATTTTGAGCGGTATACTTTCATTGTCAACGTAACAACTAAGAGATGGCGATATCTTCCATGCTAAACACATTATAGGCGGTTCCCAAACAGAATGGTAAAGTTTATACTCCCCCTCCACTAACAAACATCAATCCATGGCTTGCTCGAAACAACGAGTGCCTCCAACATACATCAGGTCCCAGGGGGAGTTTTGTTTGCAATTAATTTTGATTTAGTTTGCATAAAGCATGGGACTAGGCATCTCGGTGACCAGTCATTTTCTCGTGAGTGAGGAGCGGAGTCCACTCCTCTTGAGAATAACCCACCTAACACGGAAGATAAGGACAGCCTTTGTTGATACATGAGCTATTCGAGCATACAAAACAGAATGTTTATTTGAAGGTTTAGAGTTTGGCACATACAAATTTACTTGGAACGGCAGGTAGATACCGCATATAGGAAGGTATAGTGGACTCATCTGGAATAACTTTGGGGTTTAAAGGATTGGATGCACAAGCAGTATTCCCGCTTAGTACAGGTGAAGGCTAGCAAAAGACTGGGAAGCGACCAACTAGAGAGCGACAACAACCATGTACATGCATTAAAATTAATAAACATTGGATGCAAGCATGAGCAGGATATAATCCACCATGAACATAAATATCGTGAAGGCTATGTTGATTTGTTTCAACTACATGCGTGAACATGTGCCAAGTCAAGTCACTTAAATCATTCAAAGGAGGATACCACCCCATCATACCACATCATAACCATCTTAATAGCATGTTGACACACAAGGTAAATCATTATAACTCATAGCTAATCAAGCATGGCACAAGCAACTATGATCTGTAATTGTCATTGCAAACATGTTTACTCATAATAAGCTGAATCAAGTACGCGGGACTCATCATATTTAAAAAAACAAAAGAGGTCGAGTTCATACCAGCTTTTCTCAGCTTAGTCAGTCCATCATGTATCATCATAATTGCCTTTCACTTGCACGACCGAACGGTGTGAATAATAATAAGAGTGTACATGCATTGGACTAAGCTGGAATCTGCGAGCATTCAATAAATAGGAGAAGACAAGGCAATATGGGCTCTTTGGTTAATTCAACAATAATGCATATAAGAGCCACTTCAACAATTTAATTATGGTCTTCTCCTACTGACCCCAAAGAAAAGAAAAGAAATAAAACTATTTACACGGGAGAGCTCCCAACAAGCAAAAGAAGAACGGGAGATATTTTTGGGTTTTCTTTTTAATTATTACTACTACAGCAGAATAATAAACTACTACTATTTTTTTGTTTTTATTAAGGTTGATTAAACACACAAGAAGAAACACTACTGGAATCAGCTACTTTGCCATCTGCCAGCTCTTTGTCGTCTGCTAGCTGACGGCAAAGAAGCTCTTTGCCATCAGCTACCCAAAAGCAGAAGGCAAAGAACTGGCTGATGGCAAAGAAGGTCTTTGCCATCAGCTAGTTCTTTGCCGTCTGCTAGCGGACGACAAAGATTCTTTGCCGTCAGCTGGCAGATGGCAAAGAGGGAGGTGGCCCACACTAACGGCCTGATGAGCGAAAAGCTAACGGGGCCCCTCTTTGCCGTCCGCTAGCAGACGACAAAGAGTAATAAAGTGGATGACAAAGGGGGGAAGACGGCAAACATCTAGGCTACTAACGGCCGAGCCCCACTATGGGCGTCCTGGATTAGGGGGTCTCCGGACAGCCGGACTATCTCCATTGGCCGGACTGTTAGACCATGAAGATACAAGATTGAAGACTTCATCTCGTGTCTGGATGGGACTCTACTTAGCGTGGAAGGCAAGCTAGGCGATACGTATATGGATATCTCCTCCTTTGTAACCGACCTTGTGTAACCCTAACCCTCTTCGATGTCTATATAAACCGAAGGGTTTTAGTCCGTAGGACAACAATCACAACATACAATCATACCATAGGCTAGCTTCTAGGGTTTAGCCTCTCTGATCTCGTGGTAGATCTACTCTTGTACTACCCATATCATCAATATTAATCAAGCAGGACATAGGGTTTTACCTCCATCAAGAGGGCCCGAACCTAGGTAAAACTTCGTGTCCCCTGCCTCCTGTTACCATCCGTCCTAGACGCATAGTTCGGGACCCCCTACCCGAGATCCGCCGGTTTTGACACCGACATTGGTGCTTTCATTGAGAGTTCCTCTATGTCGTCGCCGTTAGGCTTGATGGTTCCTACTATCATTGATAGCGATGCGGTCCAGGGTGAGACTTTTCTCCCCGGGCAGATCTTCGTATTCGGCGGCTTTGCACTACGGGCTAATTCGCTTGGCCATCTGGAGCAGATTGAAAGCTACGCCCTTGGCCATCAGGTCAGATTTGGAAGTTTGAACTACACGACCGACATCCACGGAGACTTGATCTTTGACGGATTCAAGCCACAGCCGGGCACGCCGCACTATCGCGATGGGTATGACCTAGCTCTACCGCCGAACAGTACCCCAGAGGCCGCTCCCGCATCTGCTCTGACCCTTAGCTCGGAGCCAACTGCACCAATCGAGGACAGGTGGTTAGACACCGCCTCAGGGGCTGCAGTCTCAATGGCGATCGAGCCAAACACCAGCATAATCCTCTGCGCAGCCCATGACACCAAGGTGCCGGACTCTTTTTCTGACTCCGAACCGCCCGCGTCCCTGCCACTCGAATCCGATTGGGTGCCGATTATGGAATTCACCGCCGCAGATATCTTTCAGCACTCGCCCTTTGGCGACATTCTGAATTCACTAAGGTCCCTATCTTTGTCAGGAGAGCCCTGGCCGGATTATGGCCAACAGGATTGGGATGCGGACGACGAAGAAATTCGACGCCCACCCAACACCCACTTCGTAGCCACTGTTAATGATTTAACCGACATGCTCGACTTCGACTCCGAAGACATCGACGGTATGGACGACGATGTAGGAGACGAACATGAACCAGCACCTATAGGGCACTGGAGAGCTACCTCGTCATATGACACATACATGGTGGATACACCCAATGAAGGCAATGGCGACGAGATAATGGAGGATGACCCCTCCAAGAAGCAACCCAAGCACCGACGTTAGCGGCACCGCTCTAAGTCCCGCCAAAGCAAAAATGGTGATATCGGCACAGGAGATAATAATACTCCGGACAGTGCCGAAGACAACAACAATCCCCTCCAGCAAGAATTAGAGCAGGAGGATGAAGGAGCCAGCTCTCCTGAGAGAGCGACAGTTGGAGAGGAGGAGGATGACAATTACATCCCCCCTCCGAAGACGAGGCACGCCTCAGCGACAATGAATTCACCATCCCAGAGGATCCCGTCGAAGAAGAGCGCTTCAAGCGCCGGCTTATGGCCACGACAAATAGCCTGAAGAAAAAGCAGCAGAAGCTTCAAGCTGATCAAGATGTGCTAGCTGACAAATGGACTGAAGTCCTCGCGGTTGAGGAATATAAACTCGAGCGCCCCTCCAAGAGTTTCCCAAGGCGCAGGTTACTACCACGACTGGCGGAACAAGCGTATGACACGGCTGATCGGCCACCTCATGGCCGCGATAGAGATGCATTCCAGCCAAAAACTCAGCCTCCACCCCAATGCCATTCAAATAAAAAGGCATGGGGAGATACACTAGACCTGCGAGACATGTTGGAGGACAAGGCAAAACATTCAAGATCGATCTGCGGATCACGAGGGCGCACCACTCTGCGAGATGACAAACTTCACGCTGGATACAGTAAAAGCAAACCCGGCCGGGCCAAACACAGTGGACAAGACCCATTCGAACTGCGTCGAGATATAGCCCAATACAGAGGCGCCACACACCCCTTATGCTTCACAAACGAAGTAATGGAACATCAATTCCCAAAAGGTTTCAAACCTGTAAACATTGAATCATACGACAGCACAACAGATCCCGCAGTATGGATTGAGGACTTCCTCCTCCACATCCACATGGCCCGCAGTGATGACTTACACGCCATCAAATACCTCCCACTAAAGCTCAAAGGACCAGCGCGGAATTGGCTTAATAGCTTGCTAGCGGACTCTATTAGCTGTTGGGAAGATCTGGAAGCCGCATTCCTCGAAAACTTTCAGGGCACTTATGTGTGACCACCAGACGCCGATGATTTGAGCCACATAATTCAGCAGCCAGAAGAGTCGGCCAGGCAGTTCTGGACTCGGTTCCTTACAAAGAAAAATCAAATTGTCGATTGTCCGGATGTGGAGGCCTTAGTGGCTTTCAAGCACAACATCCGAGATGAGTGGCTATCCCGGCACCTTGGTCAGGAAAAGCCAAAATCTATGGCAGCTCTCATGACGCTCATGACCCGCTTTTATGGAGGAGAAGACAGCTGGCTGGCTCGCAGTAATAACATATCAAAAAACCATGGTACCGTAGATACCAATGACGGCAATAGTAGGTCATGTCGCAACAAGCATAAGCGCCGCATTAACAGCGAAAATACTGAGGATACGACAGTCAATGCCAGATTCAAAGGCTCTAAACCCGGTCAGCAGAAAATGCCATTCAAACAAAGTATGCCGGGTCCGTCCAGCTTGGACCGTATACTCGATCGCTCGTGTCAAATACACGACACCCCAGACAAGCCAGCCAATCACACCAACAGGGATTGTTGGGTGTTCTAGCAGGTCGACAAGTTAATTGCCGAAAACAAGGACAAGGGGACGCATAGCGATGACGAGGAGGAACCCCGGCAGCCGCACACTGGAGGACAGAAGAGGTTTCCCCCGCAAGTGCGGACGGTGAACATGATATACACAACCCACATCCCCAAGAGGTAGTGGAAGCGTGCGCTCAGGGATGTATATGCGTTGAAGCCAGTCGCCGCAAAGTTCAACCCTTGGTCCTCCTTCCCGATCACCTTCGATCGCAGGGACCACCCCACTAGTATCCGTCATGGCGGATTTGCCGCACTGGTCCTAGACCCAATCATCGACGGATTTCACCTCACTTGAGTCCTTATGGACGGCGGCAGCAGCCTGAACTTGCTTTATCAGGACACCGTGCGCAAAATGGGTATAGACCCCTCAAGGATCAAACCCACAAAAACGACCTTTAAGGGCGTTATTCCAGGCGTAGAGGCCCATTGCACAGGCTTAATTACACTGGAAGTGGTCTTCGGATCCCCGGATAACTTCCGAAGCGAAGAGTTAATCTTCGATATAGTCCCGTTCCGCAGTGGTTATCATGCGCTGCTCGGGCGAACCGCATTTGCTAGATTCAATGAGGTACCGCATTATGCATACCTCAAGCTCATGATGCCAGGACCCCGCGGAGTTATTACAGTCAATGGAAACACATAGCACTCCCTCCGAACAGAGGAGCACACCGCAACCCTCGCAGCAGAAGCGCAAAGCAGCCTCTCAAGGCAATCGATCAGTTTGGTGTTTCAAAGCCCAGACACCTTCAAGCGTGCTTGAGGCAATCGGCAAATAGACCGGCTGGCGCGATCTGAGCTCGCGTAGAAATACGGCGGCCACCCCAATCCGAGCCCAATGGCGATATTCGTGCCACGCGTACATAATGACGCATTAAAAATACCATGGGCACAGATGGGGAGTGGGGGCACAACTGCGGCACGCCCCAAAACGCGGCCTAAACCGCACTAGGGGCTTCCCGTTTGGTTATTTTTTCTTTTTTCAGGACCTTAATCTCTGGAATCACTGTCTGGCAGCACTATTGCCGAACACATGATGCAGCAACCAAGAAGGCTGACAGCTACGTTATACAACATAATTCCCAGGTTTATCTCAGATTTCATATCATCCCTCAGCTCGCCCTTGGAAGGGACTTAGTCCTACTTTCTGCTTATCGCACTATCTGCATCACTCTGCTTTAATGCAGCTTTTTAATAAACAATGCATTACATTACGACCATTATTGCATTATATATATATATATATATATATATATATATATGTGTGTGTGTGTTCATTAACGACGCCTTGCAACCGTACACTTTGGTACGACCAATACACCAGGGGCTCACGTACCCCACAATGCGGTGTGAAAAGTCCGAACACTTTCACAAGTGCGGCACCCCGAACTTATAGCATTATATGCATCGGCTCCAAATCATGTCTTTGGTCAAATGTTGGGTTTGCCCGGCTCCTATGTTTTGGTACCTTACGTTCCGCTCTATCGGCTAAGGTAGCGCTAGGAGAACTACTGCGATTGTGCCCCGGTTCTACCGGGCTGAGCACCTCAGTAGAGAAAGCTAAAACTGACTGTCATGATAAGGCGAGAGACTGGTCGCTGTTTGGCGAGGTTTTTCGAGTCCCTAAAGACTTATGCCGCTTAGGGCGAGGGGTCGGCCCTGTCCGGTTTAAAGGCGTGTATCGCGCCCCTAATTCGGCTTTCTGAATACCAGGGGCTTCACCGAAATTTAAAATTATAGAATTCTATGGCTAAGTGAGAGTGATAAAGCAATATTAGTCCGGTTGCCTTGTTCATTGTGCTGAGCACCTCCCTCGAAGGACCCAAATGTGGGAACAAGAGTGGTCAGGTTTATCCCAAACACCCCAGCAGTAGCGGCATGGGGGCAGAAGCCGAGGACTAGCCATCTCTCAGATTCGATAAACAGGCAAACAAAAGGTAATATTTTAAATTCAAACAAGCGTTGCATAGCGCATATGATACAAGTTTTCATAAATACAGGATAAAACGAGCAAGTTTAGTCAAATATTACATCTTTCGAACACTCACCCGCGATAAGACGGGCACCCGACAGAACACACTCGTAATACATCTCGGGGTGGCGGTGATCCTTGCCCTCCGGCGACCCCTCCTTGATCGGCTTCACGGCGTCTAGCTTGACCCACTGCATTTTTACACGGGTGAAAGCCCGACGTGCACCTTCAATGCATACGGATCGCATGACAACCTCCAGCCGTGGGCAGGCATCCAGAAGCCGCCTCACCAGGCCGAAGAAGCTGTTCGGAAGGGCGTCGCCAGGCCACAGCCGGACTATAAAGCCCTTCATGGCTTGATCGGCCGCCTTACGTAGCTCGACCATCTGCTTCAGCTGGTCGCTCATCGGCACCGGATGTTCGGCCTTAGCATACTGAGACCAGAACAACTTCTCCGCCGAGCTTCCATCCTCGGCCTGGTAAAATTGTGCGGCATCAGACACACTGCGGGGCAAATCTGCGAATGCTCCTAAAGAGCTCTGGATCCGAGTAAGTAATCGGTAATTTACTTTTACATGCTTGCTTTTCATATAGAAAGCCTTACCCGCCGCTATCTTCTTCATCGTGTCGATCTCCTGGAGGGCATTCTGGGCCTCGGCCTTGGCACTCTTTGCACTCTCAAGGGCCGCAACAAGCTCAGACTCCCGCGTCTTCGAGTCAAGCTCCAACGCCTCGTGCTTTGTCATGAGAGCCTGGAGTTCTTGCTGCACCTCGCCCACCCGAGCCTCGTGGTTCTCTCGCTCGGTGTGCTCCTTGGCCTTTGTATCTTCAGCCTTGGTTAGCGCTTGCTTCAGGGTCGCCACCTCGGTCGAGGCCCCTGGCAAACATACAACGATCCTGTCATTTTGCAATCGCGTCCTTTTTATACATACATATCTATAAACGGAGTATTACTTACCCTTGTTCTTGTCGAGCTGCCTCCTGGCAAGGCCGAGCTCTTTCTTGGACCCCTCGAGGTCCTGCTTCAGTACGGCGACCTCCGTACTTAGTCCGGCGGATGCCAGTAGTGAAGCCTGCATATGCATATTGACATACTTATATTAGACTCCTGCGATATTATTTGATCCTTTGTCCGGCTTTTCTTTATGAACACCGAACAAAGCATCAGGGGCTACTATCTATGCGGTAATATTTCTACTACATTTTAAACACACTTACCTTATAGCTGTTAGAAGGCTGGCACAGGCTTCAGTCAATCCGCTCTTGGCGGACTGAACCTTCTGGATCACTGCACTCATGATAGTGCGGTGCTCCTCGTCGATGGAAGCGCTGCGAAGCGCTTCCAGCAGATTGTCCGGTGCCTCTGGATGGACAGAGGTCACCGGCACAGGCGTTTTGCCCCTCTTAGAAGGAGGCCGCCTGCCCGATTCCGGAACCGCTGGAGCGTCCGGCACGGTGTTCGGCTGAGGGCCGAACTCGGAGCTCTCGGGGGCCCCGTCCCCACGGCTCCCGGAGTCCGGAAGGTCGCCTTGAGGCGCCTCCGGGACTGTCTCCCTCGATCCGGTGCCTCTTGAGACAACACCTCGGTGTCGTCAGTAGGATGAGGGGAGGTGGCGGTCGGGACTGGATCACTATCCATGTCCGACGAGCCCAGGGAGCCGTCCGATGATACCTCGATATTGGCTCGGGGCGGCCTGCATAATTGTGTTCGGCGTTAGGGAAAGTAGTGCGACAAAGGAATCCTATGGGTAACTTTGGTACCCGAATACTTACGATCTCCCCGGGGGCTTGGCCCTTGGCAACCACTCGTCTTCGCTTTCGTCGGTAGCGGTGGAGCTATCCGGAAGGAGAGTCCTTCCCTTCTTGGACCCTCCGGCCTCCCCAGTTGGGGCGGCCTTCCTTTTCTTGTCTCCCCCTGTCGGTGGGGGAGCATCTTCTTCCTCTTCCTCGTCTTTAGGGGAAGAGTGTGCCACAGAGTCATCGGACGGTGAGTCCGACAACGCCTGGCGTCGGGAACTCTTTTGAGTTTCCTTGGCCTTCTTGGTCTTCTCCGGCACCTTATAAGGGGACGGAGTCAGCATCTTTGCCAGAAGAGCGTCTGCGGGGCCTTCGGGCAAAGGAGCCGGACAGTCGATCTGTCCGGTCATCTTCTGGCAGTCCTGTCAAAGGTCTGGGAGTTTAGACCCTGCATAGAGCTAGTCTATATAAAAAATAAGTATCCTGTGAAAGGTAAAGCAGCTTACCACACTAGCTTGGCGCTTTGCTCTGAATCCGCGATCCTAAGTGATAGGGGGAGGGACCTCGGCACTTTTAAACAGCACCCTCCAGGCGTCTTCATGAGTTGTGTCGAAGATCCTGTTCAGAGTCCGGTGCTGCGCCGGATTGAACTCCCACAAGGTGAACTCCCGTTGTTGGCACGGGAGTATCCGGCGGATGAGCATAACCTGGACTATGTTGACAAGTTTGAGCTTCTTGTCCACCATGTTTTGAATACATGTTTGGAGTCCGGTCAGCTCTTTCGAACTACCTAGGATAGGCCCTTCTCTTTCCAAGAGGTGAGCCGCATGGGGATACCAGATCGGAACTCAGGGTCGCTACCCATGCGGGGTCGCGCGGGTCGGTGATATAGAACCACCCCGATTGCCACCCCTTTATGGTTTCCACAAAGGAGCCCTCGAGCCATGTTATGTTGGGCATCTTGCCCACCATGGTGCCTCCGCAATCCGCCTGGCGGCCGCCCACCACCTTCAGCTTGACGTTGAAGGTCTTCGGCCATAATCCGAAGTGGGGCTTGATGCGGAGGAAGGCCTCACACACGATGATAAACGCCGAGATGTTGAGGATGAAGTTCGGGGCCAGATCGTGGAAATCCATGCCGTAATAAAACATGAGCCCTCGGACGAAGGGATGGAGAGGGAATCCCAGTCCACGGAGGAAATGGGTGAGGAATACCACCCTCTCATGGGGCCTGGGGGTGGGGATGAGCTGCCCCTCATCTGGGAGGCGGTGCGCGATGTCGTCAGGCAGGTATCTGGCTCTCCTCAGTTTCTTGATGTCTCCCTCCGTGAAGGAGGAGACCATCCACTTGCCTCCCGCTCCGGACATGGTTGGAGAAGGTTGAGATGGAAGTGAGGACTTTGGCGCTAGAGCTCGAGTGTGCGGGAGCGGATGAGCAAAGGAGGAAGAAGGCGTGGATAGAAAGGTGAATCCTTACCCCTTTATATGGGCGGACGAAACTAAGCGTCCCCACATGCCTGGTAAAACTCGCTTATCCCCCAAGCACCGCAATTCATGGCGCGGTTGGGTTACCCACGCCCGTATTGATGAGAATCCCGTAATAAGGGGACACGATCTCTGCTTTGACAAGATGTGTCGAAAAACTGCCTCGCGTTATGTGCGGGGCTGGTTAAAAGAAACGGTTCGAATAATCACCGGGCCGAAACAAGCCAGTGAATTAGATCTGCGAAAATATTATTCTCTCTACGGTGGAATGTGGAACTTATTTTGCAGGGTCGGACACTATCCTCGTATTCAAATTCTTCTGTGATGTATTCGGAGAAGGAACCCTCCTTGCAATGCCGAAGACAATATTGCGCGCCGGACTCATCGTCATTGAAGCCTGGTTCAGGGGCTACTATGGGAGTCCTAGATTAGGGGGTCTCTAGATAGCCGGACTATCTCCATTGGCCGGACTGTTAGACCATGAAGATACAAGATTGAAGACTTTGTCTCGTGTCCGGATGGGACTCTACTTGGCGTGGAAGGCAAGCTAGGCGATACGTATATGGATATCTCCTCCTTTGTAACCGACCTTGTGTAACCCTAACCCTCTCCGGTGTCTATATAAACCAAAGGGTTTTAGTCCGTAGGACAACAATCACAACATACAATCATACCATAGGCTAGCTTCTAGGGTTTAACCTCTCTGATCTCGTGGTAGATCTACTCTTGTACTACCAGGACATGGGTTTTACCTCCATCAAGAGGGCCCGAACTTGGGTAAAACTTTGTGTCCCCTACCTCCTATTACCATCCGGCCTAGGCGCACAGTTCGGGACCCCTACCCGAGATCCGCCGGTGTTGACACCGACACCCACCCCCGCCCATCTCTGTTTCTGTCCCCCTCCTCCCCGACGACCACCGCCACCCACCGCCGCCCCCGCCACGCACCGCCACCCCCTTGCCCCACCTTCCCTCACCACGTCGCCCCATCGTCCCAACCACCCGCCGCCATCGCCCCCTGGCTCCACCCCCCTCGCCCCGTTGACCCCACCACCCGCCACCGCCCCGGCGCTCCGTCGCCCGAACGGCGCCCCGTCGCCCGAACGGCGCCCCCCGGTGCCCCGCCGCCCCCCCACCTGCCCGTCAGCCCCTGCGCCCGTGCCGCCCCCGTAGCCAGGCTCGCCGCCGCCCTTGTGCCCGCGCCGCCCCGGGAGCCAGGCTCGCTGCGGCCCCCCTGCGTCCGTGCTGCCCCTGGAGCCAGGCTCGCCGCCGCCCCTGCGCCCGACCTCGACCCGCCGGAGCCAGGCCCGCCGCCGCTGCCATAACCGCGCCCGTCCACCACCACCCCCTGCCGCCGGAGCCAAGGTGAGCATTTTTCTGTTTTTTCTACTGTTTTTCTTTGCTGTTTAGGTTTAATTAGGTTATAGATAGGTTTAGGTTAGTGGTTGGTTTAGGTTAGTGCTAGATTTAGGTTTAGATAATTAGAAGAAGAAAGTTGAGAAAAAGAAGAAGAAGTAGAAGAAGAGGGAAAAGGAAAAAAGGAAGAAGAATAAGAAGAAAGTTGAAAAACAGAACAATATAGAAGAGGAAAAAGGAGAAGAAGAAAGAAGAAGAAGAAGAAGAAAGAAGAGGAGGAGGAGGAGGAGGAAGAGGAGGAGGGAGATGAAGAAAGAAAAGAAGAAGAAGAAAGAAGAAGAAGACCCCGACACGCCACCCCGACACCCCGGCCCGACACCTCGACCCCGACCCCGACACGCCACCCACGACACCCCAGCCCGACACCCCGACCCCGACCCCCGACCCCCGACACCCCGACCCCGACCCCCGACACCCCGACCCCGACACGCCACCCTGACACCCCGACCTGACACCCCGACCCCGACCCCCGACCCCCGACACCCCGACCCCGACCCCCAACACCCTGACACGCCACCCTGACACCCGGGCCCGACACCCCGACCCCGACCCCCGACACCCTGACACCACACCCCGAACCGACACCCCGACACCCCACCCCTACCCCGACCCCCCGACACCCTGACACCTAACCCCCGACCCCCTGACCCCCAACCCCGACAGCGTCCAGGGTACTTCAAGGGGTATAATTCTAAGAACGCCTGGACTCACAAAACATGCTTATGGGATCTGCCTTACTTCAAAGGCCTCCTTTGCACACACAACATCGACGTGATGCACACTGAGAATAATATCGCTGAGGCACTTTTTGGTACATTGTTCGGCATAGATGGGAAGTCAAAGGATAATACTAAGGCTAGAGTCGATCTGGAGGCGCTATGTGATAGGGCGTTACAAAACATGAAAGAACCAAAAGGAAAGCAGAACTGGACGAAGCCAAAGGCATGGTTCAATCTTGGAAGGCCAGCTATGAGGGAAATTATCTTGTGGGAGCAACAGCAGTTGATGTTCCCCGATGGGTATGCAGCGAATCTAAAGAGGGGAGCGAATCTTGATAAATTAAAGATATTTGGTCTCAAGAGTCATGATTGGCACATATGGATTGAGCGGGTAATGCCAGTGATGTGGCGTGGCTTCATCCCTGAGGATGAATGGCTAGTGCTGGCAAAACTCAGCTATTTCTTCCGTGTTCTTTGTGCAAAAGAACTATCGCCTGGCGTGCTAGAAGAAATGGAAGAGTTGGCGCCGGAGTTGATCTGCAGGTTAGAGAAGATCTTTCCACCGGGCTTCTTTAATCCAATGCAGCATTTGATTTTGCATCTCCCGACTGAGGCAAGATTGGGGGGGCCCGTGCAAAATCGTTGGTGCTACCAAACTGAGAGGATGCAGAAGACGCTTCGAGAAAAATGTAAAAATAAACGTACAATTGAAGCATCGATGGCTGAGGCATTCATCACTAAGGAGGCGTCAAACTTCGTAACAGCACACTATGAAGCCAAAAATCGTCATTTGCATAATCCGAAGCCTCGGTACAATGCTGACGACCCTAAAAAGGGTGGATCCAACCTCAGCCTATTCAAAGGGAATCTCGCACCAGCCAGTGTGTCACATCCAGTATCTTTGGATAACGAAGAATGGCGGACCATTTCGTTGTATATCTTCAACAACCTGATAGAAGTGCAGCCGTACATCGAGTAAGTTCTCGGTACATTGTTTCGCAACTTCTTTTTCCTTTGAACTGCTCTTATTCCTGGATATGTCATACAATCGATACGTCGCCATATTCTCGTATGGAGCGGTGATCCAAAAGGATTCTGTCGAAGAGTATGAGCTTCTCGCAAAGCAAGGAGGCGGATATCCCGGTTTCATCTCTTGGTTCAAACAAACGGTAGTTTCTATTAGACAATTTCATTTCATTCGCTAATTTGTGCGTAATGCAACAATCCTTTCATATTAAACTTGTAGGCTAATTCAGAGTCTATGGACGCTGAATTGAGACAAGTCGCTAATGGTTTTCACTATAAGGTCCGTTCATTGATAAGTACGACATCAACGGGTATCGCTTTTGTACCTATGGCAAAGAGCTATCTATGGCCGACCAAAAGTCTACAAATTGTTGTGTATCTGCTATCGACGAAGGAGGTACCGAGTATTATGGGAGAGTTGAAGCAATTTATGAACTTCTGTTCCATGGTGAAAACCCATCGAATGTCGTAGTCTTCAAATGTTATTGGTTTCAGCCGAAGGAGACTAGAAGGACTCACGAACAAATAGGGCTAGTTGAAATCAACCAAAGCACCCATTTATATGTTCCTGATGTCTATATTATGGCTCAACAGGCGACCCAAGTATTCTATCTACCGTGGGCCTGCCAAACTAATCCAAATATGAAAGGTTGGGATGTCGTTTATGAAGTGCCACCACGTGCTAGACTTTCTCCCCCAAAGGAAGAGGATGATGAGCCTCACATTAACCCAGACACATATGAAGGAGAATTCTTCCAAGAGACACGTCTTTCCAAAAATCGTTTCAAGAACCGCTATACTTCACCCCAAAACATTGAAGTAGACAGCGACAGTGAATCCGACATAACCCTAGAGGAGGAACAAGAAGAGCCGGAACAAGAAGAGGTTACTACTGCGGATGACCTGTCAATGCTTGATCGATTACGTCAAGGTGGCCTTGCACATGTTGATGCCACTGAACCCTATGAGCCCATCATTGATTATAGTGATGATGATGATTATGCATTTATTGATGATACTGATCGAGATTATTAGTAGTGTCAGGTATTCAATTTTTTTATGTTGTACTTGATGATGATACACTTAATTGATATACATATTATTATTCATGTCTCGGTACTTTTTTTTATGTTGTACTAATTTCGTTTATTCTTTGTCATGGCAGGTGTTGAAAAATGGTGGGCGCTGGTCGGGAGCGTGCCGAGGCCCCTTCTTCGTCGGCGCGTGGTGTGAGGTCTTCCATTCCACACGCACCTCTCCGCCGAGCGTTGCTGGACAGTATGGCGACACCGCCAGGCCCTTCTTCCTCGACCGCGGTGCCCAGCAGGGGACGAGGTAAGAAGAAGAGAGGTGGTGGAGCACCTGGTCGCGGGAGAGGAGGTAGGGTGACTGCTACGACGCCTTCCTCGCCGCCACCCCCAGCTGTTTCACCCGAGCATGTGACTGCTAGGGTGGACTCGTCTGAGGAGGAGGCTACACGGACACCGGTCCACGAGCCTCCGGTCCACGGGCCTTCGACCCACGAGCCTCGGGTCGACGGGCCTTCGGCCCACGAGACCTCGGAGGAACACACGTCTGGATGGGATACCTGTCCGGATCAACCCGAAGAGCCGAGTGGCCATGCTAATGATGGCGGGGAGCCGACTGATATTGAGGAGGAGGGGGTGCACTGCCTACCAGCGTGGTTGTACACGGCTCCCGTCCGTGCCGGCAACCCGCGAGCAGAGGTGGTTGATTTTCCCTGATGGGGAGAGGTAAGTGCATTTAATATTTTTGTACCTTCTGCATTCATGTTTCTTCAAATAACTAATGCGTTGGCCTTGTCATGCTGCAGGGGTTGGGACCACCATCATAGTGTCCGCAGGCCCAACTCCGTCCTTGGAGTTCTTTGTCGGCAAAACTTCCCGGGGTTTGTCATGTTGCCTGGTGAGGGTCGACTTCCAGAGCTTGGATTGAGTTGGGAGCACTACTTGGCTGCCTCAGCCCCGCCGGGTGAGATTATCGACGGTGTCTTGTGCAAGACAAGGGCAAACGTGGTGATCAGAAAGTTCTGGGTAATTTCTCCTTTACACAATTAAAAATCTTCAACTAGCTAGTTATTAATTGTACTAATCAATATTGTCTCATTTGATTGCAGACATTCCATAGGTGTGAGGAGGGATACGAGGAGGAAGCGGCAAATGTTATCGATAACGTCTGCAAGCACCTACTACAGAACTTACGGCACGAGGCTCGGGTGCAGGCTGTTCGAGACTACTACGCCTCGCGTGGTATCAAGAAGACCAAGCCAGCATGCCGCGAGAAGTTCTTGCGTAAGGAGCAGTACATGAAGGTAATTCTTAAGGCCTTGTACTTACTTCCTTCATTTAGTAATTCATAGCCGTAGCGCTCAAGTTTCTATTTGCTAACTTAGGCCCCTTCGAGATGGTGTGCGGATCGGATGGATTGTAGGGAGGTGTTGGTCAATGAGTGGTGCTCAAATGAATGGCTAGCCCTCCACAATGATGCCAAGGACAAATGTGCCCAAATGGAAGGTGTGCCACACCATCAAGGCAGCTCCAACTTATATCAGTTCGGGCGAAACTGGGTATGTGGTTTGCTTCATGATTCATGCAATTCATTCATCATGGTTTGAGCCCTTTAATTACTAATTTATGTTGTTTCTCTCTTTCAGGCACGCTACAATAAGGCGGATAAGGTGCCAGAGGTGTACGACCTAATGCCATGGCCCATACTGCCTCTTACAAGAAAGTCAAGTCATTCTCTCTGTCTGACCTCAATGATGCAAACAACTTCACCAACATCTCCTCCCACGACAAGCTCGTGAAATATAGAGATGAAGGGAAGGCGAGGAAAGGGGAGGACTTTAACCCGAGCCAGGGTCCCATTGATCCAGAGCTGGTGATGATATCTGGTGGCGGGAGGTCCCATGGCTCGATAGCCATAGGAGATGGACTTATCCGTTGTCCTAGCACTCTCCCGGAGATCAAGGCGCGCCAGTCGAGCTCCGCTCCTGAGATAAGGCCTCGTGAACGGCCAGTCCAACTTGCCATCAAGGTTAGTTATACGTACTCAGCTATCTTTCTCCATTACATTGTGTGCGCTTCCATCAATGATTACAAATGGTCATGTGAGTGGTGTTGCAGGCTGCTATACAGAGTGAGAGAGATAGAACGGAGAAACTTCTGGCGGAGGCGGCGGAGAGGCAGCGGGAGTTGGAGGAGAAGACGACAAAGATGTTGGAGGAGGAGAGGGCACGGAATGACATGCAGGCAAGGGCCATGTACGAGCTCCTTGTGGTAAGTTTCTTCTACAGATTACTTGCTAGTCTTAACATTTGAGTCTCATTACTAACTAGTATGACTCTGTTGTGAAAACCAAATGTGCAGTCTGCGTGCGAGAAGTCCGGTCAGACCGCTCCGCCGATGCCAGTGATTGCTCCTGGGAGCACGATGAGTTTAATTTGAATGTACATTACTTGCTAGTCTTAACATTTGAGTGTCATAATGCTAACGAGACATTGGAAATGATCATTGGTGCAGCTTAACTCCAGACATGCATCGCACGATCCTTCTTCAGCTACCGGCACGAGCCAGCCCGCTCCTACACCTCCCTGATCACGGTAAGTTTCTCTAGTGTTTTGCTTAACAAATGCATAAAGACCTAGACTTAGCTTTATTTCCTCCAATATGCTTATCATAATGACCTAGAGTTAGCTTCTTTTCCTCCAAAATCACTTAATAAGCTTACTGACCTCATAAACCATCCATTTTACCTAAGTTAGCTCTAAAACGATCTGTACTTAGCTTACTTATGTCAAAAATTGCATAATTAGCTTAGTTAGCTCATAAATGATCCATTTTAACTAAGTTAGCTCTAAAATGACCGATTTTACCTTAGTTAGCTTATAAGTGATCCAATTTATCCAAGTTAGCTCTAAAATGACCCATTTTACCTAGATTAGCTCCTAAATGATCCATTTTACCTACGTTAGCTTTAAAATGACCCATTTCACCTAGGTTATCTCCAAAATGACACATTTCACCTAGGTTAGCTCCAAAATGACCCATTTCACCTAGGTTAGCTCCAAAATGACCCATTTCACCTAGGTTAGCTCCAAAATGACCCATCTTACCTAGGTTAGCTTATAAATGATCCAGTTTATCCAAGTTAGCTCTAAAATGACCCAATTTACCTAGAGTAGCTCCTAAACAATCCATTTCACCTAAGTTAGCTAAAAACGATCATTTCACCTAAATTAGCTCTTAAATGATCCATTTTACCTAAGTTAGCTCAAAAACGATCCATTTCACCTTAGTTAGCTCAAAAATGATCCATTTCACCTTAGTTAGCTCAAGAACGATGCCCTTCACCTTAGTTAGCTCATAAACGACCCATTTCAACTAATTTAGCTCATAAATGATCCATTTAAACTAAGTTAGCTCATAAATGACCCATTTCAACTTAGTTAGCTCATATATGATCCATTTCACCTAAGTTAGCTCATAAATGACATATACTTCTTGTTCTAGTCTTCTTCTTCTAGTCACCTATTTCTAACTTTCTTATTTGCCATTTTGCAGATTTCATTCACTTCATGGAAGCTAGCTTGCTATGATGGAGTGCTTGCTTTTTGTCAGGACCCCGACTCGATGTCACATCGATCTAGCTGGTAACACCTCATATCACTTTGCGGCCTCACGCACGGTATCCCCACGGGTGTCGTCTTACCTTTTCCCGGGACCGTTTGCGCCTTTTGGCTCACGTATATGATAGTGTCGCTAGCATCCATATGATAAAGAGCCCGGGCTGACATGACTAGTCGTAAACCCAAAGTGGCACAGACTTACAGGGACAGGCATTCATGACCCAGCTTCGAACGTGTCGGTCATCAGCAAGTGGGTCCGGGCTGTAGCACTGGGCTAGCAGGACTCCGGTAAACCGGGCTGTAGCGGGCTAACAGGACTCCGGTACTCAAAGCGTGACATTTCCCCGAAGGGACAGACACAGGAACGAAGAAGGACACATGCCGGCCAGCCTAAGTGTTCCAGAGCAGTAGCAAGCTACCATGGCTCAGCGGTAACACTAGGAGACATTTCCCGGTAAGAGAGGCTACTAAAGATAAACAACTAGATAGTCAGATCCCACACATACCAAGCATTTTAATCATACACACAATATGCTCGATATGTGCAAATACAACGAAGCATCACAACATGACTCTATGACACAAGTACTTTATTTAAGGCTCAGGGAGCCATACATACCATACACAAAGGTACGGGTCTCGCGACCCAACATACAAGTCATACAGTCATACAAGCCAACAGCGGAAGTAACTTGTCTGAGTACAGACAACTAGTAAAATAAAAGAGGCTTGGAAAGCCTAGCTATACTACGTGGTCCTCCACAAGTTCAGGGTCACCACCTGGGTCTTTAGCCTACTCGTTGATGTCAACGTCTACATAGAACCCATCAGAAGGGGTTGCAGCGTCTTCTGTAAAAATGTAGATTATAGCAACATGAGTACAAAGGTACTCAGCAAGACTTACATCAGATCCTACATACATGCATAGTATCAAGAAGGGTTGGTGGAGTTATTGCAGCAAGCCAGCTTTGACTCTTGGCTAGACTATCCTACGATACTCCAACTTGAAATAGTTTTGCGCACACGAGTCCACTATTCACCACTTCAATACACTACCGAGGATCCACCTCCGTCTTCCTACGGAAGAGCCATCCTCGGCACTCACACTTATCTTGAGGCTTTTAGTAGTTTCCATTTACTTGTCTATGAACTGTATAGGCAACCAAGTAGTCCTTTACCGCGGACGCGGCTATTCGAATAGATCATGTTAACCCTGCAGGGGTGTACTTCTTCATACACGCTCTCACCACTTATCGTTGCTTACACGACATGTACTCGGCAACCTTCAAGCGGAAGCCCAACGTGGGTGTCGGCCACGACCTACCTAATCACCTAAGCCTCCAGTCCAGGTTTATCGCCTATTCAGGTTCCATCCGCAGGGAGTCCGGCCGAGGTTTCCCATATGGCCCCGAACGATGTGAACAGGGTTCCCGAGATACCTAACGGGTATTCGGTACACCGTGCCACGTACCTACCGCATCACAGCCCACCCCTACGGTCAGCGCTGTCCACGGCCTCCAGTAGGCTACAAACACCAGAAACTACTTGCAACTCCTGGACGGAGAACTAGGGTGAATAAGAAGCCGAGAGGGTCCATTGGTTTCGGGCCCAATGCATGGTAGTAGCTGGTTCTTAAATCACACATACAGATCTCAGTGCTTAAGGTCGGCTTCAATGAAACAACCCACCATGTACTCCTACATGGCCTCTCATCGATACCTTTACCAAATCGTGTTCACCACACCACTCTCATTACCGACATAATCATTTCACTCTAGCCCATCACCCAGATGAACCAGACCTGACACGACTCTAAGCATAGCAAGCATAGCAAGGTAGGAACAACACATACATATGGCTCAATCAACTCCTACACATGCTAGTGGGTTTCATCTAGTTACTATGGCAATGACAGGTCATGCAGAGGAAATGGGTTCAACTACCGTAGCACACAGCAGTTTGAATCGCGTTGTCTTAATGCAGTAAAAGAGAGCAGGAGCGAGAACATGGGATTGTATCGATATGATCTAATGGTTGGTTGCTTGCCTGATGGTTCGATGCACGGGTACGGTTCTTCGTTAGGGTAATCACGGTACTCCTCGGGAACAGATCCTGTCGCAAAGGACATCGATACACAAGCATCACCAAACAATGTGCAACAATATGATGCATGCATGAAACACGGCAATATGAGTGTGTTGGGCTAATGCAGCTAAAGCCAGAGGGGTTTGAACAAATTTGAATCAAAGATTCAAATTCCAAATTCAAATATGGCCTTTTAAAGTGCCTTTTCTTGTTCTGCTTAAAACATCAATTTAACTTGTTTGATCATGCATGAAAATAGTACAGATGGGTAGATTGGATTTTTCTGATCATTTTTCATATATAATTTGTCCAATTTGGAGTTACAGAATAAAAGTTATGAATTTTTGAAGTTTAATTAATATTCTGGAATTTCCTGATTTAATTTAAATCCAGAAATTCAATTTCTGCGTCAGCCTGACGTCAGTGTGACGTCAGCAGGTCAACGGAACAGGTCTGGGTCAAACCTGACAGTGGGTCCCGCATGTCAGGGTGATTATTTTAACTAAAACTTAATTAAAACTAATCCTGTTTAATTAACAGGGCTGGGCCCCACCTGTCATTGACTCAGGGGAGTCAACCAGGGCCCACCCGTGGTCAAAGTCAGTGTCGGCTGCCGGCGTTTAGTCGCCGGCGAGCCCGACGCGGCGGCGGAAGTGATTTTGGTCGTTTCGGCCACCAAATGGACCGCGGAGGCCACCGGAGTGGAGCTGAGGGCAACCCGCAGCTCTTGGCGGAGCCCGTTGGGGTCGGGGTGGCCGGAGTCGACGGCGGCGAGCTCGGCTACGGCCGCCGGGGTTCGGTCGTGCACGGGAACGGTGCTGGAGCTCGAAGTCGAGCAAAGCGAGGCGCTAGGGATGCTCTACGGGGTTCTGTGAACTCGTTGGACTCGCCGGGGTGACCAAATGGTCACCGGAGCTGCGTCGACGGCGAGCTCGGCGACGGCGGAGGTTCGGCCGTGGTGGGGAGGAGGCTACGGTGAGGGAACGAGGGGGAGAAGAGGGGGAAACGGTGGCGTAGCTCACCGCGGTTGCAGTGGGCGTCGAAGCGGGCTCGGGGACGCGCTGGAGACGGCGAATTCGACGGCGACGGTGGTCGGAGCCCGAAGAGGGGAACGGCGACGTGGCGGCGATGCAGGGCTTCCGGGGAGCTGTAGAGCGGTGGGGAGGAAGAGGGAGTCGAGGCGGAGCTCCTGAGCTAGTCGGGGGAGCGAGGGGTGGTCGGAGTCGGTGGCTAAGGCGAACGGCGGCGAGGGTGGTGTTCGGCCGGGAGAGAGAGAGAGCGAGGGAGAGCCGGGGGGAGAGTGAGAGAGAGCAGGGAGGAGGCGTGGCGTCGTCCAGGGACACCGAGGCGAGGAGGGGAGGGCAGGCAGGCAGGGAGAGAGGTGGCGTGGCGCGGTGGCCGTGCGCGCGCGCCGGCCACACGCCTGGCCGACTGGCGCCAGGAGGACGACGGCGGTGGTGGGCTGGGCTGGCTAGCTGGGCCGGCCAGCTGGCTGGGCCGCACAGGTAAGTTTTCCCCCTTTTTTCTATTTCTGTTTTTATTTAATATATCTGCAACTTTGTTGAATTAAATAAAATACCTAGGCAACTCCAAAAATCACCAAACTACTCCTGGTCCATAGTTGGATTATTTCCAACATGAAACATTTTAGTTTGGAGATATTTGAGCATTTAAATATTTTATATTATTTTAAATGCCCAAATTCAAATATTTATGATTTAAATCAAAAACCTTAGGATGGCCTAGGAAAATGTGCACCACTTTTGGCAGAGGTTCTGAACCAAGGCAAAAATGATGGGCATTTTAGAAGGGCATTTCAGGTTCATTGAAAAATTATTTTAGTAACCCTAGTTGGTTTCAGAGGGGACTGGGGGTTCTGTCATCCCCATTTCAAGTTTCTGATGAAAGAGTAAACATGATGCAACACTCTAATGCATGACTAGCTAGGGTGTGACAACTCACCCCCACTCAAAAGAATCTCGTCCCGAGATTTGGGTTCCTCCGCGAAGAAGGCGGGATATTCAAGTCGAAGACGATCCTCCCTTTCCCAAGTTGCTTCATCCTCAGAATGGTGCGACCATTGAACCTTGAGAAACTTGATATTATGACGTCGCGTGGTACGTTCGGCTTGATCGAGGATATGAATGGGGTACTCTCGATATGTAAGATTATCTTGGAGATCAAGCGTTTCGTGGTCCACTTCACGGATAGGATCCGAGAAGCAACGCCTGAGTTGAGAAACGTGGAAGACATCGTGAACTCTGGAGAGGTGCGGAGGTAGTTCCAACTGGTAGGCAACTTCTCCTCGTTTGGCAAGAATGCGAAAAGGTCCAATGTAACGAGGAGCCAATTTGCCTTTGATACCGAAACGATGGGTTCCCTTCAGAGGGGTGACCCGAAGATAAGCCTTCTCGTCAACCTCGAAAGTCATAGCCTTATGTTTTCGGTCATATTGACTCTTTTGACGGGATTGGGCTGTTTTCAACTTTTCACGAACGATACGAACTTGTTCCTCTGCTTCCTGAATCATATCCGGGCCAAAGAATTGTCTTTCCCCGGTCTCTGACCAGTTAAGGGGTGTTCGACATCGTCGTCCATAGAGAACTTCAAAAGGGGCTTTACCCAAGCTAGATTGATAGCTGTTGTTGTAAGCGAATTCGGCAAATGGAAGGCACTTCTCCCAGTCCATTCCGAAAGAGATAACAGAGGCTCGAAGCATGTCTTCTAGAATTTGGTTGACGCGTTCCACTTGACCACTTGACTGAGGGTGGAAAGCGGTGCTAAAGGAGAGACAGGTTCCCATAGCATTTTGGAAACTTTCCCAAAATCGAGAGGTGAAAAGACTTCCTCGATCTGAATTGATTTCCAAAGGAACACCATGGAGGGACACTATCCGGGAGATGTATAAGTCTGCCAGCTGGCTAGCGGTTATACTCTCACGAACAAGTAAGAAATGAGCTACTTTGGAAAGACGATCGACCACGACGAAAATAGCATTATTCCCTCTTTTGGTCCTGGGAAAGCCGGTAATGAAATCCATACCAATTTTATCCCATTTCCATTCAGGAATAGCTAAGGGTTGAAGGGTGCCAGCAGGCCATTGATGCTCTGCTTTTACACGACGACAGACGTTGCAATTTGCAATATACTGAGCAATTTCTCTCTTCATCCTAGTCCACCAGAACCTCTGGCGTAGGTCCTGATACATTTTAGTGCTACCGGGATGAATGGTGAGAGGAGATTCATGAGCTTCCTTAAGGATCAAACGCCTCAGGTTTCGCACTTTGGGAACCACTAGTCGATTCCCGAAGTATACGACCCCTTGATCATTAATGGAGGAACAATCCGCAATTCCTTTCTGAATGTTCCTCTTGATGCGGGAGATTCCCGGATCTACCTTCTGTGCTTTGATAATTTGATCCGTAAGGGTAGGTTTTGCCACCAAGGTGGAGAGAAAACCTTGAGGAACAATGTGAAGGTTAAGCTTTCGAAATTCCTCATGGAGAAGCGGTTGACTTTGTTGTAACATCAGGTTGTTACAATAAGATTTACGACTTAGCGCATCAGCCATGACGTTGGCTTTCCCTGGGGTATAGGTTATCCCTAAGTCGAAGTCTGTGATCAATTCAACCCAACGTCTCTGCCTGAGATTCAAATCCGGTTGGGTGAAAATATACTTCAGACTTTGGTGATCAGTGAATATTTCGCAACGATTACCGAGGAGGTAATGTCGCCAGGTCTTAAGTGCATAGACTACGGCTGCAAGTTCTAGATCATGAGTAGGATAATTCTCCTCATGTGGGTGCAATTGCCGTGAAGCGTAAGCAATTACGTGTCGATCTTGCATAAGAATGCAACCTAGTCCTTGTCGCGAGGCGTCGCAGTAGATAACGAAGTCCTTGGAGAAGTCTGGCGGTACCAGTACGGGAGCAGAAGTCAGGCGTCTTTTCAGTTCCTGAAAACTGTGCTCACATTGTGAAGTCCATTCGAACTTCTTATCTTTCTTGAGGAGTTCGGTTAGGGGTTTAGCAACTTTGGAGAAGTTCTCGACAAAGCGACGACAATAGCTCGCTAAGCCTAGAAAACTCCGAACTTGCCTGACCGATTCGGGTGGAGTCCAATTAAGGACGGCTTGAACTTGCTCAGGGTTAACAGCAATACCTTTACCAGATATTACATGACCCAGATAGGTCACTTCTGACAACCAGAATTCACATTTTGAAAATTTGGCATAAAGGCGATGCTCTCGAAGTTTCTTCAACACTAGCCTTAAATGTTCGGCATGTTCTTCCTCATTCTTGGAGTAGATGAGTATATCATCGAGATAAACTACGACGAATTTATCCAAATACTCCATGAAGATTGAGTTCATTAACCGAGAAAAGGTGGCTGGAGCGTTGGTTAAACCGAAGGACATGACGGTGTACTCGTATTGGCCATAACGAGTAACAAAGGCCGTTTTAGGAATGTCCCCGTTTCTGATTTTGATTTGATGGTAGCCCAACCTCAAATCCATCTTGGAGAAGACTGAGGATCCAGCGAGCTGATCATACAGATCGTTGATCCTGGGAAGCGGGTATTTGTTCTTGATTGTGACCAAGTTGACAGGTCGGTAATCTACAACCATCCGGTCCGTACCATCTTTCTTCTTGACGAATAGGACGGGGCAAGCCCACGGAGATGAACTAGGGTGGATGAAACCCTTTTTCAAGGATTCATCGAGTTGTTTCTTAAGCTCAGCTAGTTCTAGGGGTGCCATCTTATAAGGTCTTCTAGCAATCGGAACGGTTCCTGGAATGAGGTCTATTACGAACTCAACATCCCTGTCAGGTGGAACACCTGGTAATTCCTCGGGAAAGACATCCGGGAAGTCACGGACTACCGGAACGTCCTCAAGGTCTGGCAAAGGGCTGGCGTTAAGAGAATATAGTTGTCGCTTGGCTATTCGAGTCAAAACATTGACTATCTTCCCCGAAGGATGGGTGAGTTGAACAGGCTTGATGAGCTGACATCCAGTCCATACCCAAAATGATATTAATATCTGAAGATTTAAGGGCTATCAAAGATGCGAGGAAAACAAGTCTGTCGACTTGGATTTCATTTCCATGGCTTACTCTAGAAGTTTGCCATTTGGATCCCGGAGTTTGAATTACCATAGAGGATGGCAAGTCACAGAATGCAACGTTATGCAAACGAGCATAATTTTCAGATATAAAAGAATGAGAGGCTCCTGTATCGAAAAGAACAGATGCCGGGTGGCAATTAACAAGAAGCGTACCGAGAACGACGTTGGGATCTTCTTGAGCTTCTTCGGCAGAGATACAGTTGACATGGCCACGTGAAGCGGTGACCGGTTTAGCATGAAACACTTTTCCTGTCGGCTTGCCACGGCCAACAGCTTTAGCAGATTGATTGGGGTTGGTCTGGGGACACTCACGCATATAATGACCAGATTCCCCACACTTGAAACAAGTCACGGAACTGGTACGTGGAGGAGCATTATTGGTTGGACCCCCATAGGGCTTGGCTGGAGCAGACTGTTGTACGGGGCGAGGCGCCTGAAAAGATGGCCTCGGTGTGAACCTGGGTGGTAGGGCGATGTTGGGTACCCACACGCGGCGCTTCTGAGGACCAGCACCGGATGAGGAACCCGTGTCACGTCCATGCTTGCGTGTTGCGTCATAATCAGTCTGACCAGTTTCAGCACTGATGGCTTTGTTGACAAGTTTCGGAAAAGATGTGCACTCATGCAGACGGAGGTCGCGGCGAAGCTCAGGACTAAGGCCCTTACGGAACCTTGCTTGCTTCTTGGCGTCAGTAGACACTTCCTCAGTTGCATATCGGGCGAGCTTACCAAACTCCCTGCTATAGGCATCCACAGAAAGTCGGCCTTGGGTGAAATTGCAAAATTCTTCACGCTTACGGTCCATGAGACCCTCCGGAATGTGATGTTCACGGAAAGCCTCGCTGAACTCATCCCAAGTGGTGACATGGCCCGCTGGGCGCATAGCTCCATAATTCTCCCACCATAGACTGGCGGGGCCTTCAAGATGATATGCAGCAAAGGTGACCTTGTCAGCCTCCGCTACCAGCGCGGAACGCAGTTTGTGAGAGATACTGCGAAGCCAGTCATCAGCGTCGAGAGGCTCGACGGAGTGGTGGAACGTGGGTGGATGCAATTTGATAAAATCACTGAGTGACACCACGTTAGCCCTCTGATGGTGTGCTGTATTCTGTTCAATACGCTCCAACAAACGGTTTGTCTCCCGCTTGTTTCTCTCAGCTTCCATCATCACCTCGGCTAGTGAAGGAGGATGAGGCAGATGTTCATTCTGGCTTCACTGCCTTCGGCCTGCTCTTGGGAAGCAGGGTTAGCGCGCGTGTTGACCATCCCAGGTGATCAAGACAATGATTTAGTCAGGATGGTAAAATTCCGTCATAGGATACATAATGTAAGGAATAACTCGGAATGCAAGATGATCATCCGTATGACATGGTAGATACAGAAACTGCTTCTTTTATTCCATCGTCATACACACCATACAGGGTTTAGTACAAGACCAAACAAAGTACTATTACGGTGAAAAGAGGATTACATCTCATCGGAGGCATTCCAAGCTCCTATACATTATTTTTCTACCCCTCCGGAAGGAGTACAGACTAGGTCATATCCCACGAGTCACGCAGGACGATAGACGACACAGCTAGTGCGAACTAGTGATACTACTACTAGCTCAGACTGATCCGTAGTAGTCCTCGTAGAAGTCACCTCCATAGCCCGGAAGTTCAACATGTTCATCCGGAAATAGACGATCTCGCGGAGCTTGTGGACCATAGGGGCTAGGATGAGGTCGTGGACCAACAAACGGTGGCCTGCGGGGACCGCGAGGTGGGGTGATGCCTCCTACATCACGCCAAACCATCACGTCTGGCAGAGCAGATCTCACAGGATAGAGATCGCGCATATCTGAATATCCAGCTTGCACCGCCGGTGCGAACCGAGTCAAAGTGGCCCAGTGGTCAGCACGGGTATTGAAGAGCTCTAACCTTAAGGCCCGATTTTCACGGTCCTTATCCTCGAGCATCTCAGCAGTGGTGCGAGTCCGTGAATCCTCCTGAGTGGAGTCAGCGTAGATAGCCTGGAGATACCCTTGTGCTCCCGGAAGTGATCCTGGCATATACCGGAAGTCAGAGTCCCGAAATAAACCAGATCTGACTCGCATAATGGTCATCATAGAGTAGGCGGCATCCTGCACAGCCATCTCGATAGTAACCCCGAGTCCATAGGAGCAGTGAAGAGGCTCGGTGGATCCAGGATAAGATGGAAATATCCTGACAGTGCAGAGATACTGGCTTTGATTGAAGTCTCGGAATTGCTCTTCGACCATGTACTCAGGATACCAGCGGTATCCAGCCTCAGTCATTACCCTGACCAACTTAGCAGTATGGCCGGGTACATCTAGGCATCGAGTCAGGCGAACCACTTGATTGAGGTCGCGAGTGGTCATCTGAAAGCACAATCATAATGCAAGGGCATTAGAATTTCTAGCAAAATTTCGGCAGCATAACAGCTGTAAATGCTCAAAAAGGATATTGAGACATTTGACAAAGGATTTCGTACACACTCAACATCATCACATCAAAGTTCTGGAACCATTCTAACAACATAATGTGGTAGTAGAACTGAACTAGGCTTGTAACCATCAAACTTATAAGGTACTACTGATTAGTAACATGTGATCCTGATAGAGAGAACGGATCCTAATTCCTTATCCCCCGGTGGAAGAATGGACTGACTCAGATCAGAAAGTCATAAGGTATAAGGAGTAAAAAGAGCCTTACGTTCCAACCCACAAACAATTCCCCTACATATAACTAAAGAATTTCTAGACTCAACATCGACCAGTTTGGCTTGGAGAACCTACAGGCAGTCCGGCTCTGATGCCAACGCTGTCAGGACCCCGACTCGATGTCACATCGATCTAGCTGGTAACACCTCATATCACTTTGCGGCCTCACGCACGGTATCCCCACGGGTGTCGTCTTACCTTTTCCCGGGACCGTTTGCGCCTTTTGGCTCACGTATATGATAGTGTCGCTAGCATCCATATGATAAAGAGCCCGGGCTGACATGACTAGTCGTAAACCCAAAGTGGCACAGACTTACAGGGACAGGCATTCATGACCCAGCTTCGAACGTGTCGGTCATCAGCAAGTGGGTCCGGGCTGTAGCACTGGGCTAGCAGGACTCCGGTAAACCGGGCTGTAGCGGGCTAACAGGACTCCGGTACTCAAAGCGTGACATTTCCCCGAAGGGACAGACACAGGAACGAAGAAGGACACATGCCGGCCAGCCTAAGTGTTCCAGAGCAGTAGCAAGCTACCATGGCTCAGCGGTAACACTAGGAGACATTTCCCGGTAAGAGAGGCTACTAAAGATAAACAACTAGATAGTCAGATCCCACACATACCAAGCATTTCAATCATACACACAATATGCTCGATATGTGCAAATACAACGAAGCATCACAACATGACTCTATGACACAAGTACTTTATTTAAGGCTCAGGGAGCCATACATACCATACACAAAGGTACGGGTCTCGCGACCCAACATACAAGTCATACAGTCATACAAGCCAACAGCGGAAGTAACTTGTCTGAGTACAGACAACTAGTAAAATAAAAGAGGCTTGGAAAGCCTAGCTATACTACATGGTCCTCCACAAGTTCAGGGTCACCACCTGGGTCTTTAGCCTACTCGTTGATGTCAACGTCTACATAGAACCCATCAGAAGGGGTTGCAGCGTCTTCTGTAAAAATGTAGATTATAGCAACATGAGTACAAAGGTACTCAGCAAGACTTACATCAGATCCTACATACATGCATAGTATCAAGAAGGGTTGGTGGAGTTATTGCAGCAAGCCATCTTTGACTCTTGGCTAGACTATCCTACGATACTCCAACTTGAAATAGTTTTGCGCACACGAGTCCACTATTCACCACTTCAATACACTACCGAGGATCCACCTCCGTCTTCCTACGGAAGAGCCATCCTCGGCACTCACACTTATCTTGAGGCTTTTAGTAGTTTCCATTTACTTGTCTATGAACTGTATAGGCAACCAAGTAGTCCTTTACCGCGGACGCGGCTATTCGAATAGATCATGTTAACCCTGCAGGGGTGTACTTCTTCATACACGCTCTCACCACTTATCGTTGCTTACACGACATGTACTCGGCAACCTTCAAGCGGAAGCCCAACGTGGGTGTCGGCCACGACCTACCTAATCACCTAAGCCTCCAGTCCAGGTTTATCGCCTATTCAGGTTCCATCCGCAGGGAGTCCGACCGAGGTTTCCCATACGGCCCCGAACGATGTGAACAGGGTTCCCGAGATACCTAACGGGTATTCGGTACACCGTGCCACGTACCTACCGCATCACAGCCCACCCCTACGGTCAGCGCTGTCCACGGCCTCCAGTAGGCTACAAACACCAGAAACTACTTGCAACTCCTGGACGGAGAACTAGGGTGAATAAGAAGCCGAGAGGGTCCATTGGTTTCGGGCCCAATGCATGGTAGTAGCTGGTTCTTAAATCACACATACAGATCTCAGTGCTTAAGGTCGGCTTCAATGAAACAACCCACCATGTACTCCTACATGGCCTCTCATCGATACCTTTACCAAATCGTGTTCACCACACCACTCTCATTACCGACATAATCATTTCACTCTAGCCCATCACCCAGATGAACCAGACCTGACACGACTCTAAGCATAGCAGGCATAGCAAGGTAGGAACAACACATACATATGGCTCAATCAACTCCTACACATGCTAGTGGGTTTCATCTAGTTACTGTGGCAATGACAGGTCATGCAGAGGAAATGGGTTCAACTACCGTAGCACACAGCAGTTTGAATCGCGTTGTCTTAATGCAGTAAAAGAGAGCAGGAGCGAGAACATGGGATTGTATCGATATGATCAAATGGTTGGTTGCTTGCCTGATGGTTCGATGCACGGGTACGGTTCTTCGTTAGGGTAATCACGGTACTCCTCGGGAACAGATCCTGTCGCAAAGGACATCGATACACAAGCATCACCAAACAATGTGCAACAATATGATGCATGCATGAAACATGGCAATATGAGTGTGTTGGGCTAATGCAGCTAAAGCCAGAGGGGTTTGAACAAATTTGAATCAAAGATTCAAATTCCAAATTCAAATATGGCCTTTTAAAGTGCCTTTTCTTGTTCTGCTTAAAACATCAATTTAACTTGTTTGATCATGCATGAAAATAGTACAGATGGGTAGATTGGATTTTTCTGATCATTTTTCATATATAATTTGTCCAATTTGGAGTTACAGAATAAAAGTTATGAATTTTTGAAGTTTAATTAATATTCTGGAATTTCCTGATTTAATTTAAATCCAGAAATTCAATTTCTGCGTCAGCCTGACGTCAGTGTGACGTCAGCAGGTCAACGGAACAGGTCTGGGTCAAACCTGACAGTGGGTCCCACCTGTCATTGACTCAGGGGAGTCAACCAGGGCCCACCCGTGGTCAAAGTCAATGTCGGCTGCCGGCGTTTAGTCGCCGGCGAGCCCGACGCGGCGGCGGAAGTGATTTTGGTCGTTTCGGCCACCAAATGGACCGCGGAGGCCACCGGAGTGGAGCTGAGGGCAACCCGAAGCTCTTGGCGGAGCCCGTTGGTGTCGGGGTGGCCGGAGTCGACGGCGGCGAGCTCGGCTGTGGCCGCCGGGGTCCGGTCGTGCACGGGAACGGTGCTGGAGCTCGAAGTCGAGCAAAGCGAGGCGCTAGGGATGCTCTACGGGGTTCTGTGAACTCGTTGGACTCGCCGGGGTGACCAAATGGTCACCGGAGCTGCATCGACGGCGAGCTCGGCGACGGCGGAGGTTCGGCCGTGGTGGGGAGGAGGCTACGGTGAGGGAACGAGGGGGAGAAGAGGGGGAAACGGTGGCGTAGCTCACCGCGGTTGCAGTGGGCGTCGAAGCGGGCTCGGGGACGCGCTGGAGACGGCGAATTCGACGGCGACGGTGGTCGGAGCCTGAAGAGGGGAACGGCGACGTGGCGGCGATGCAGGGCTTCCGGGGAGCTGTAGAGCGGTGGGGAGGAAGAGGGAGTCGAGGCGGAGCTCCTGAGCTAGTCGGGGGAGCGAGGGGTGGTCGGAGTCGGTGGCTAAGGCGAACGGCGGCGAGGGTGGTGTTCGGCCGGGAGAGAGAGAGAGAGCGAGGGAGAGCCGGGGGGAGAGTGAGAGAGAGCAGGGAGGAGGCGTGGCGTCGTCCAGGGACACCGAGGCGAGGAGGGGAGGGCAGGCAGGCAGGGAGAGAGGTGGCGTGGCGCGGTGGCCGTGCGCGCGCGCCGGCCACACGCCTGGCCGACTGGCGCCAGGAGGACGACGGCGGTGGTGGGCTGGGCTGGCTAGCTGGGCCGGCCAGCTGGCTGGGCCGCACAGGTAAGTTTTCCCCCTTTTTTTCTATTTCTGTTTTTATTTAATATATCTGCAACTTTGTTGAATTAAATAAAATACCTAGGCAACTCCAAAAATCACCAAACTACTCCTGGTCCATAGTTGGATTATTTCCAACATGAAACATTTTAGTTTGGAGATATTTGAGCATTTAAATATTTTATATTATTTTAAATGCCCAAATTCAAATATTTATGATTTAAATCAAAAACCTTAGGATGGCCTAGGAAAATGTGCACCACTTTTGGCAGAGGTTCTGAACCAAGGCAAAAATGATGGGCATTTTAGAAGGGCATTTCAGGTTCATTGAAAAATTATTTTAGTAACCCTAGTTGGTTTCAGAGGGGACTGGGGGTTCTGTCATCCCCATTTCAAGTTTCTGATGAAAGAGTAAACATGATGCAACACTCTAATGCATGACTAGCTAGGGTGTGACACTTTTTCTTTGATGAAACTTTGCATTGTATCTAGCTTGCTATGATGGAACTTGCTATGTTGATGAAACTTTGCATTGTAATATGTATATGGATGGAACAATGTGTATGGATGGAACTTGACGGAACTTACTTATGTATGAATGGATGAAACTTATGTGCTGGATATGTGATATGATTGCTATTAAATAGCCCTGTGAAATATATCTATATATGTCATATATATTTGCTGTGAATATTGTTGAATTAAAAAAACAGAAAAAATGAGACAATATGCAGGCTCTTTGCCGTCTACCACCGACGGCAAAGGGCTCTTTGCCATCAGCAGCGGACGGCAAAGAGGCCACGTGGCAGGCAACTGTGCTTCCTGGGAGGCTGACTGAGGGAGTCCTGGATTAGGGGGTCTCCGGACAGCCGGACTATCTCCATTAGCCGGACTATTAGACCATGAAGATAGAAGATTGAAGACTTCGTCTCGTGTCCGGATAGGACTCTACTTGGCGTGGAAGGCAAGCTAGGAAATACGGATATGGATATCTCCTCCTTTGTAACCGACCTTGTGTAACCCTAACCCTCTCTGGTGTCTATATAAACCGAAGGGTTTTAGTTCGTAGGACAACAACCACAACATACAATCATACCATAGGCTAGCTTCTAGGGTTTAGCCTCTCTGATCTCGTGGTAGATATACTCTTGTACTACCCATATCATCAATATTAATCAAGCAAGACATAGGGTTTTACCTCCATCAAGAGGGCCCAAACCTGGGTAAAACATCGTGTCCCCTGCCTCCTGTTACCATCCGCCCTAGACGCACAGTTCGGGACCCCCTACCCGAGATCCACCGGTTTTGACACTGACATTGGTGCTTTCATTGAGAGTTCCTCTGGGTCGTCTCCGTTAGGCTTGATGGCTCCTACTATCATCGATAGCGATGCGGTCCAGGGTGAGACTTTTCTCCCCGGACAGATCTTCGTATTCCGCGGCTTTGCACTGCGGGCTAATTTGCTTGGCCATCTGGAGCAGATTGAAAGCTACGCCCGTAGCCATCAGGTCAGATTTGGAAGTTTGAACTACACGTCTGACATCCACGGAGACTTGATCTTCGGATTCGAGCGGCAACCGGGCGCGCCGTACTGTCATGATGGGTATGACCTAGCTCTGCCGCAGAACAGTACCCCAGAGGCCGCGCCCGCATCAGCTCCGACCCTTAGCTCGGAGCCAACTGCGCCTATCGAGGACAGGTGGCTAGACACCGCCTCAGGGGCTGCACTCTCAACGGCGTTCGAGCCGAACAGCAGCCTAATCCTCTGCGAAGCCCGTGACTCCAAGGCGCCGGACTCTTTTTCGGACTCCGAACCGTCCGCGCCCCTGCCAATCGAATCTGATTGGGCGCCGATCATGGAATTCACCTGTCAGGACCCCGACTCAATGCCACATCGATCTAGCATGTAACACCTCATATCACTTTGCGGCCTCACGCACGGTATTCCCACGGGTGTCGCCTTACCTTTGCCCGGGACCGTTTGCGCCTTTTGGCACACGTATATGACAGTGTCGCTAGCATCCATATGATAAGGAGCCCGGGCTGACATGGCTAGTCGTAAACCCAAAGTGGCACAGACTTACAGGGACAGGCATCCATGACCCAGCATCGAACGTGTCGGTCATCAGCGAGTGAATCCAGGCTGTAGCACTGGGCTAGCAGGACTCCGGTGAACCGGGCTGTAGCGGGCTAACAGGACTCCGGTATTCATCGCGTGACATTTCCCCGAAGGGACAGACACAGGAACGAAGAAGGACACATGCCGGCCAGCCTAAGTGTTCCGGAGCAGTAGCAAGCTATCATGGCTCAGTGAAACACTAGGAGACATTTCCCCGTAAGAGAGGCTACTAAAGATAAACAACTAGATGGTCAGATCCCACACATACCAAGCATTTCAATAACATACACACAATATGCTCGATATGTGCAAATACAACATGGCATCACAACATGACTCTACGACTCAAGTAATTTATTCAATAGGCTCCGAGGAGCGAGATATTACAAACATGGGTCTCATGACCCAACAATCAGAGCATACAAATCAAAGCACAAGCGGAAGCTATCATGTCTGGGTACAGACATCTATAACTGAAAAAGGCTGAGAAGCCTGACTATCTACCAGATCCTGCCGGGGCACAAGATCGTAGCTGAGGTAACAAGCTAAACGTCGAAGTCCACGCGAAACTACTAGTGAGACCGAAGTCTCTCTGCAAAAACATAAAATAGGCAAACGTGAGTACAAATGTACCCAGCAAGACTTACATCAGAACTAACTACATATGTATCATTATCAACAAAGGGGATGGTGGGGTTTAACTACAGCAAGCCAGCTTTGACTCGGTGGCTATCCTGAACTACGACTACAATGTAACTCTATTGAGGTGGCGCACACGAGTCCACATATTCCCCATATCAATACACCACTATGGATCCGCTCCCGTCTCCCTACGAGAGCGCCATCCATAGCACTCACGCTTATCTTGCGTATTTTAGAGTATCCACTTTCACTTGTCTATGAACTGATATAAGCAACCCAGAAGTCCTTTACCGTGGACACGGCTATTCGAATAGATGATGTTAACCCTGCAGGGGTGTACTTCTTCATACATGTTTCCACCACTTAGCGTCTGCACACGACATGTGCTCGGCAGACTTCAAGCGAAAGCCGACGTGGGTGTAGACCACGACCTACCTAAACACTCAAGTCTCTAGTCCAGGTTTATCGCCTATTCGGGTTCCATCCATGAGGAGATCCGGCCGGAGTTTCGCTCACAGCCCCAAACGATGTGAACAGGGTTCCGTGACACCAAACGGGCGCCCGGTATACCCGGCCACGTGCCTACCGCATCACAGCCCACCCCTACGGTCAGCGCTGTCCACGGCCTCCAGCATACTACAAACACCAGAAACTACTTGCAACTCCTGGACAGAGGACAAGGGTGAATAAGAAGTCGAGCGGGGTCATATTTCAGGGCCTAATGTATGGTAGTAGCTGAATCATGGATCACAAACACAGAACTCAGTTCCTGAGGACGGCTTCAATGAGACAACCCACCATGTACTCCTACATGGCATCTCACCGACACCTTTTACCAAATCGTGTTCACACACTTAGCTCACACACAGTAGGACATGTTCACACACCTCTGATTCATCCCAGATGAATCAGACCTGACACAACTCTAAGCAGTAGTAGGCATGACAATAAGCATGAATGAGTAGGCACAACAGGGCTCAAACAACTCCTACTCATGCTAGTGGGTTTCATCTATTTACTGTGGCAATGACAGGTCATGCAGAGGATAAAGGGGTTCAGCTACCGCAGCAAGTAACAGATGAATCGCTGTTGTCCTAATGCATTAAAAGAGAGCAGGGGCGAGAGAGTAGGATTGTATCGGAATGAACAAGGGGTTTTTGCTTGCCTGGCACTTCTGAAGATAACATTGAGTCTTCATCAGTGTCAACGATCACATCATCGGTATCACGTCTATCGAGAGGGGACAAATACCGGCAACACAGAAGGGAACACAATCAATGCAATGCACAATATGATGCATGATCATGACATGGCAAAATGAATGTGTTTTGAGCTAATGCAACTAGCAACAGATTAAATGAAGTTGGTTTGAATACAAGATTCAAATTCAAACTCCATATGTGATTATTTAAATGCCCTTTATATGATTTGTGCTAAACAGCATCTATAAGTTGTTCTAACATGCATGAAAATGGTACAGATGGATTCCTTGAATTTTTCTGATAATTTTTCATATATAATTTATTTCATTTGGAGTTACGGTTAATTTTCTATGATTTATTGAAGTTTATACAATTTTCTGAAATTTCCTGAATAATAATAAATCCAGAAAATACTTATTGCGTCAGCATTGCGTCACTATGACGTCAGCAGGTCAACAGACGCTGCTGCTGGTCAAACCTGACCAGTGGGGTCAACTGGTCAGTGACTGGGGCTGGTTAGTGCCGCTGACGGGTGGGCCCAGTCAACGACCACGTCAGCACGGTCAAACTGACGCGTGGGGCCACTGCAATTAGACTAAACTAAACAGAAAAATATACTAATCCTAATTAGACGTAGGGGCCCACATGGCAGTGGCTCATAGGGTGATTAGCCCCTAACTAAGTGGCCACATCGGCCCGCCGGAGTTTGGCCGGCGGTGACCACAGAGCACGGCGGGGGCACGCCGGACTTGCGCTAGGGGCATCGGATTCGCGCGCTGAGGGCACCGGGGCGTAGCCCGGGCTCTCCCGCATCTGATGGGGTAGGTGGGAGGCTGCGGGGATGCCGGGGCTCATCGGAACGGAGCTCGCGGCGGCGCCGGAGTTCGGGTGGTAACGGGTTAGCTGCTGCGGCATGCAAACGGGAGGGGGCTTGCGCTAGGAATGCTCTATGGAACGCTGCGAACGCGTTAGGCTCGCCGGGGTGACCAAATGGTCACCGGAGCTACGTCGACGACGAGCTCGGGCGGCGGCGTGCTACGGCCATCTATGAAATGGCGGCTACAGCGAGCGGCAAGCCACGGGGTTAGGGGCAAAACGTACAGGAGCTCACGGTGGTTCGAATGAGGTAGATGACGAGCTCGGGGAGGCGGAGACGACGGCGAATCGGCGGTGAAGATCCTCGGCGGCCGGCGATGGGGAAGACGGCGTGGGCGGCGATGCAGGGCTACCGGAGGGCCGTGGATCGGTGGGGAGGAAGAGGGGGTCGAGGCGGAGCCTTTGAGCGCATCGGCGAGGCTAGGGGGTGGCGGTGGCCGCGAGGGAGCTCGTCAGTGGCGGCGGCTCCGTTCGGCGAGTGAGAGAGAGAAGAAGCAGAGGAGGGGGGAAAGAGTTTGGGAGAGTGAGGGAGTTCCAGGGGGGTGGCGTGGCACGCATGGAGGCGTCCGAGGTGTCGAGGTGGAGCGGCAAGCAGGAGGTGGCCGGGGCGTGCGCCGGCGTGCGTCGGCCACGCGCCTGTGCCTACTGGCGCGAGGAGGAAGGCGACAGGGGGAGAGTGGAGATGGGCTGGGCCGTGCTGGGCCAGGTGGGCTACCAGGTGAGCGCCAGGTAAGATCTTCTGCTCTCTCTCTCTTATTTCTATTTAATTCTGTTTTCTATTTTCTGTAGTTTGTTTTGATTTGATTTAAAATATCAAATCATTTTATAAAATCCTGGAAACAATTATGGGTGCTTTCTGAATTATTTCAGTGACCCTTAACAATTTCCAACATTTATCTGAACATTTAAATTATTTATAGCATTTAAATGCCCAAGGTCAAATACAATAGGATTTAATTCAAAAATCCAGAATGGCCTAGAAATATGTGCATCATTGATGGCAGGGGTTTTCACCTTTAACAAAAATAATGAACTTTTCTAAAGGGCATTCTGGGTTTATTGAAAATATTTTTATTTTGATCCTAATTGCATTTTATCTAGTGCTAGGGTTTGTCATCCCCATTTCAAGTTTCATGAATTTTAAACATGATGCATGAATGCCTTAATGCAACTAATGACAAGCAAATTCTAGGGCTGTGACAACTCACCCCCACTAAACAAAAATCTCGTCCCGAGATTCAAGCGTAGGGTAAGGTGAAGGGGGAACGCAAACTAGCACAATCTTCACGATCCAGTTGCACTTCAAATGGACGTTGATTCGTCCACCATCATTGTCTCGAAGTCTTGCTCTGAGAACTCTAGCTAACATGACAACGAGAGGAAAGGAAAGACCCTAAAAGAATGGTTCTTCTCAAAGGTCAAACAACTCAGGATTAACTCACGGAATGAGACATAGCAACATCTCTCGAGCTGAGAGGTGAAGCACACATCCATAGGAATGGAGTGAAGCAGATGACGAAGGTTCACTAGGTAGACCACAATTCCACACCTAAGAGGGTGGTGAACGGTTGTCAACGTAGCGAGGAGTTGAGTTTCCATAATACCATAACGATGCACCTTAGGGAAGGTGACTCATAGAAATATCCCCTTAAGTGGCAAAAAGAATTACCTTTGATTCAGAGATCATTGAGACTCTTTAAACCAACCTAAGGCAATTCTCGACCGATCGTTTGGAGGGGGGTCGGTAGAATGGCATACTCGGACTTGGATGATGTGGATTACCTTGTTGAAGACAACGTAATGGATGAATTTGCTTACCACCGGAAATGGAAGAGACCCATGGTAGAATGGCACATTGGCGGTGCAAGCTGGGAACAAAATGCAAATGCTGGGAATGATTCTGGTAACTGGGGAAGAACCCAACACTAGAGAGTTAATTCACTGGTTGAAAAGGTCATAGCATTGCCGAGGAAACTGAGAGGAATCCCGGTTAGCGTCGATGATAACACCTAGCGCTTGAGCGTGCTCTCAAGAACTTGAGCATTTCCACAATCATCAAGGTTTTACCAATATCCGTGTCAAGGATCCTGGCAACACAACTTGCTACCATGATGGCTAATGATGGATGATGCAGATGCAAAGGAAGATAACACCTTCTCAGATTTCACCTTAGCGAGGCCAAGGAAATAAAAATCTGGATGATCGACCGAGAGACATTTAGCACTCCGCTTCTAATGTTCTCCTTGATGTGCTAGTGTAACCCATTCATAGATATGGTTTGATATCTAGAACATCAAGTAAAAAGGTCGGACTTCGGGATCTCAGAAATCCATAGGGGCAACTAGGGAGTAAATCCTACGAAATCCTTAGGGGAGGTGGCCAACTTCTTCAATCAAGATACTACAATAATAGGTCTTCCGGTTGGGTGTGTTGGCCATGACATCCACTTTACCGGTTATCGAGGGACCAATATTATAGTTCTTGGAAAATGTTCCAACCATCATATCTGCCTGAGATTCAGATCTGGTTGGTGTCAGTATATTCCAGACTCATCGAGTCTAGGAAGACAAATGAAAGTTTGCAACACAATTCGACGAGACAACGCTGCGAGATTCTCGGGGAATGAACTACGATAGTAAGCTCCAAAACATGAGCTGGTTCTGCTACAAACATGTGAACACGCTGTCCCAGACAAACATGACCACGTGGTAGTCTTATAATAAAACACTACCGAGTTCAGGTGGGGAACCATCAACGAGGATATCAAAATCCTTGCATAAGGCATGCTCTTAAGAAGGAACTTCTTCTCCTTGAACAAATCAATCAGTGGCTTGGTGTGCTTGGAACACATATGGAATGAAGGTTGCAAGTCTCCAGACCACAGAATACTTCGCACGTATGCATGACTGACTTGGGATGATTCCAGAGGAAGCAAAACTAACTTTCTCAAATCCACGGCGGCAACTTTCACCAAATGCACGTGTATAAGAGGAAGTCACTCCTTTCATCAAACACATACTTCATGAGTTAGCATGAAGAAATGCTTTCAGAAGTTTCTAACACTAACTTGTTGTCCAACAAGATCATGGAGGAGATAAGGATGTTGTCAATGGGCTCAACAACAATTCATCTAGGTTTCCTTTTAAAAGGAATTCCATAGTTAAGTGAACACGGTGATAGCATTGGTCAGGCCAAAGATGTAATGGTGTATGCTCGAGGGATCAACCACGAATAAGACAACATTACGAGCATCATTGGTACTGATTTGATTTGACGATAGCCCACACTCAAATCAAAGGATTGATAATACAATAGGTCCAGCAACTGATCACAGGGACCAATCGATGAAGATATCATCTTTCTTCAACACACTCTACACAAGAATATCCCTTTGGAACGAACTAAGTTAGGCAAGCTTTTATCTTCCAACTCTCCAAGTTGTCATTTAGTTTAACCAACTAGCTCAGGGGTATCCAACACGGATTCTTGGAGAAAGGGTGGTTTACAATAAACCATCTTGATCATGAAATCAACATAGCGGTCAGGTGACAACCTGGTAATACTTCCGAGAAGATATTCGAAAAATCACAAACCACCGATATGTTACTAAGCTCGAAAACAATCTTGCTTTTCTGGGCAAGACAATATGATCAAAGAGCGAGGGATTTGGAATAATCCTAACCCATCGATCAAGGAGTGCACCAGGAAAAGGACTAGGTAGCATGATCAACCTTAGAATGATGATTCAAAAACCAACATGCTAAGAATGAAATTATTGTCCATTAACTACCAAGCAACAAGGTTGCTAGGAGTATTGAATTCACACATCAAGATTCACTTGTCGGCATTCCGGTTGCGACAACACGGAACCGAGGGATGAATAATGATGGCGAGAAGTATCACTGTACCAAGAGTTCATAGGATGGTGTGCAATTCCTATGATAATCCCGATATAAAAGATGGTAATACTCCAAGGTAGAACAGAATCAAAAGCTGGGCTGGCATTTTGATCTGCGGAGCACAATTGCTTTAACCCAATCCTAGATATGGATGAGGTACTGCAGTTTGTTTCTCCTAGTCATTCCGGAATAGAATGGCTTGACCGACCACAAGAGTAATAAGCATCGATGAACGAATGCACACATAATCTTGACTATCAATTGATAGACGAGGGTCAGAAGACAACTAAAGAGGGACAACTCAAGGAACATACGATTTTCTGAGTTGTGGATGCATGGATTAGCATGTCGAACGAGTTCGACATATTTCTTCCGGACAATTCATGCAGAAAGGTTGAGCTGGCAGAGTCACAACATAGCATGGAGAACTCATCGAGAGCACTCTTGTTGTCATCTTTTGGTCCAATAATATCTGCCCTAAAGGGGTTCATAGTATTTGGAAGAAGGAAATACCACGAACTTCGAGGACTATCGCAAAGTTACTAATATCCTGAAGGCACTAGCAATTACTATCAACATGAAGTAGGTAGAGTGAATCTCGGGTTCAAGAACCCAGGGACAGAATACCTATTACTAAGTAGCATCACGGGATGCTTTCGAGAATGATGGCCAGAATCATCACACTGGGAACACAAATCATGGCTAAATTACTAGATGATCCCCTAAGACACCTAGGGTCATAATAATATCTCCAACATATATGTCAAGGTAACAGAGTACCTCAACTCACTAATTAGTGTGGTTAATCTGGCCCAAAGGAACATTGAAACGGGAGGAAGGAATTTGCAAGTGCATCAGACTGTTTAGAGACCTGAGATGACTCGGACAGCGTAACGGCTGTAAATGCTCAAAAAGATTTGAGACATTCACAAAAATGGTGGCATAACCACTCAGAAACACAATATCAAGGTTTCGAGATCAACAATTAACATACGGAAGTAATAGGAACTGAAACGAGGCTTAATTCCAACAATCTATAAGTCTACGGATTAGTAACACGTGATCCTGATAGAAAGAAGAGATAGCCTAGTTCTTAATCCCCGTAGAAGAGAAGATGATGACTCAGATCAGAAGGCCATGAGGTATAAGGAGTAAAAAGAGCCTTACGTTCCATCCCACAATCAATTCCCTTATATAACTAAAGAATTTCTAGACTCAACTTCGACCAGTTTGGCTTGGTAATCCTACAGGCAGTCAAGCTCTGATACCAACGCTGTCAGGACCCCGACTCAATGCCACATCGATCTAGCATGTAACACCTCATATCACTTTGCGGCCTCACGCACGGTATTCCCACGGGTGTCGCCTTACCTTTGCCCGGGACCGTTTGCGCCTTTTGGCACACGTATATGACAGTGTCGCTAGCATCCATATGATAAGGAGCCCGGGCTGACATGGCTAGTCGTAAACCCAAAGTGGCACAGACTTACAGGGACAGGCATCCATGACCCAGCATCGAACGTGTCGGTCATCAGCGAGTGAATCCAGGCTGTAGCACTGGGCTAGCAGGACTCCGGTGAACCGGGCTGTAGCGGGCTAACAGGACTCCGGTATTCATCGCGTGACATTTCCCCGAAGGGACAGACACAGGAACGAAGAAGGACACATGCCGGCCAGCCTAAGTGTTCCGGAGCAGCAGCAAGCTACCATGGCTCAGTGGAAACACTAGGAGACATTTCCCCGTAAGAGAGGCTACTAAAGATAAACAACTAGATGGTCAGATCCCACACATACCAAGCATTTCAATAACATACACACAATATGCTCGATATGTGCAAATACAACATGGCATCACAACATGACTCTACAACTCAAGTAATTTATTCAATAGGCTCCGAGGAGCGAGATATTACAAACATGGGTCTCATGACCCAACAATCAGAGCATACAAATCAAAGCACAAGCGGAAGCTATCATGTCTGGGTACAGACATCTATAACTGAAAAAGGCTGAGAAGCCTGACTATCTACCAGATCCTGCCGGGGCACAAGATCATAGCTGAGGTAACAAGCTAAACGTCGAAGTCCACGCGAAACTACTAGTGAGACCGAAGTCTCTCTGCAAAAACATAAAATAGGCAAACGTGAGTACAAATGTACCCAGCAAGACTTACATCAGAACTAACTACATATGCATCATTATCAACAAAGGGGATGGTGGGGTTTAACTGCAGCAAGCCAGCTTTGACTCGGTGGCTATCCTGAACTACGACTACAATGTAACTCTTTTGAGGTGGCGCACACGAGTCCACATATTCCCCATATCAATACACCACTATGGATCCGCTCCCGTCTCCCTACGAGAGCGCCATCCATAGCACTCACGCTTATCTTGCGTATTTTAGAGTATCCACTTTCACTTGTCTATGAACTGATATAAGCAACCCAGAAGTCCTTTACCGCGGACACGGCTATTCGAATAGATGATGTTAACCCTGCAGGGGTGTACTTCTTCATACATGTTTCCACCACTTAGCGTCTGCACACGACATGTGCTCGGCAGACTTCAAGCGAAAGCCGACGTGGGTGTAGACCACGACCTACCTAAACACTCAAGTCTCTAGTCCAGGTTTATCGCCTATTCGGGTTCCATCCATGAGGAGATCCGGCCGGAGTTTCGCTCACAGCCCCAAACGATGTGAACAGGGTTCCGTGACACCAAACGGGCGCCCGGTATACCCGGCCACGTGCCTACCGCATCACAGCCCACCCCTACGGTCAGCGCTGTCCACGGCCTCCAGCATACTACAAACACCAGAAACTACTTGCAACTCCTGGACAGAGGACAAGGGTGAATAAGAAGTCGAGCGGGGTCATATTTCAGGGCCCAATGTATGGTAGTAGCTGAATCATGGATCACAAACACAGAACTCAGTTCCTGAGGACGGCTTCAATGAGACAACCCACCATGTACTCCTACATGGCCTCTCACCGACACCTTTTACCAAATCGTGTTCACACACTTAGCTCACACACAGTAGGACATGTTCACACACCTCTGATTCATCCCGGATGAATCAGACCTGACACAACTCTAAGCAGTAGCAGGCATGACAATAAGCATGAATGAGTAGGCACAACAGGGCTCAAACAACTCCTACTCATGCTAGTGGGTTTCATCTATTTACTGTGGCAATGACAGGTCATGCAGAGGATAAAGGGGTTCAGCTACCGCAGCAAGTAACAGATGAATCGGTGTTGTCCTAATGCATTAAAAGAGAGCAGGGGCGAGAGAGTAGGATTGTATCGGAATGAACAAGGGGTTTTTGCTTGCCTGGCACTTCTGAAGATAACATTGAGTCTTCATCAGTGTCAACGATCACATCATCGGTATCACGTCTATCGAGAGGGGACAAATACCGGCAACACAGAAGGGAACACAATCAATGCAATGCACAATATGATGCATGATCATGACATGGCAAAATGAATGTGTTTTGAGCTAATGCAACTAGCAACAGATTAAATGAAGTTGGTTTGAATACAAGATTCAAATTCAAACTCCATATGTGATTATTTAAATGCCCTTTATATGATTTGTGCTAAACAGCATCTATAAGTTGTTCTAACATGCATGAAAATGGTACATATGGATTCCTTGAATTTTTCTGATAATTTTTCACATATAATTTATTTCATTTGGAGTTACAGTTAATTTTCTATGATTTATTGAGGTTTATACAATTTTCTGAAATTTCCTGAATAATAATAAATCCAGAAAATACTTATTGCGTCAGCATTGCGTCACTATGACGTCAGCAGGTCAACAGACGCTGCTGCTGGTCAAACCTGACCAGTGGGGTCCACTGGTCAGTGACTGGGGCTGGTTAGTGCCGCTGACGGGTGGGCCCAGTCAACGACCACGTCAGCACGGTCAAACTGACGCGTGGGGCCACTGCAATTAGACTAAACTAAACAGAAAAATATACTAATCCTAATTAGACGCAGGGGCCCACATGGCAGTGGCTCATAGGGTGATTAGCCCCTAACTAAGTGGCCACATCGGCCCGCCGGAGTTTGGCCGGCGGTGACCACAGAGCACGGCGGGGGCACGCCGGACTTGCGCTAGGGGCATCGGATTCGCGCGCTGAGGGCACCGGGGCGTAGCCCGGGCTCTCCCGCATCTGATGGGGTAGGTGGGAGGCTGCGGGGACGCCGGGGCTCGTCGGAACGGAGCTCGCGGCGGCGCCGGAGTTCGGGTGGTAACGGGTTAGCTGCTGCGGCATGCAAACGGGAGGGGGCTTGCGCTAGGAATGCTCTATGGAACGCTGCGAACGCGTTAGGCTCGCCGGGGTGACCAAATGGTCACCGGAGCTACGTCGACGACGAGCTCGGGCGGCGGCGTGCTACGGCCATCTATGAAATGGCGGCTACGGCGAGCGGCAAGCCACGGGGTTAGGGGCAAAACGTACAGGAGCTCACGGTGGTTCGGATGAGGTAGATGACGAGCTCGGGGAGGCGGAGACGACGGCGAATCGGCGGTGAAGATCCTCGGCGGCCGGCGATGGGGAAGACGGCGTGGGCGGCGATGCAGGGCTACCGGAGGGCCGTGGATCGGTGGGGAGGAAGAGGGGGTCGAGGCGGAGCCTTTGAGCGCATCGGCGAGGCTAGGGGGTGGCGGTGGCCGCGAGGGAGCTCGTCGGTGGCGGCGGCTCCGTTCGGCGAGTGAGAGAGAGAAGAAGCAGAGGAGGGGGGAAAGAGTTCGGGAGAGTGAGGGAGTTCCAGGGGGGTGGCGTGGCACGCATGGAGGCGTCCGGGGTGTCGAGGTGGAGCGGCAAGCAGGAGGTGGCCGGGGCGTGCGCCGGCGTGCGTCGGCCACGCGCCTGTGCCTACTGGCGCGAGGAGGAAGGCGACAGGGGGAGAGTGGAGATGGGCTGGGCCGTGCTGGGCCAGGTGGGCTACCAGGTGAGCGCCAGGTAAGATCTTCTGCTCTCTCTCTCTTATTTCTATTTAATTCTGTTTTCTATTTTCTGTAGTTTGTTTTGATTTGATTTAAAATATCAAATCATTTTATAAAATCCTGGAAACAATTATGGGTGCTTTCTGAATTATTTCAGTGACCCTTAACAATTTCCAACATTTATTTGAACATTTAAATTATTTATAGCATTTAAATGCCCAAGGTCAAATACAATAGGATTTAATTCAAAAATCCAGAATGGCCTAGAAATATGTGCATCATTGATGGCAGGGGTTTTCACCTTTAACAAAAATAATGAACTTTTCTAAAGGGCATTCTGGGTTTATTGAAAATATTTTTATTTTGATCCTAATTGCATTTTATCTAGTGCTAGGGTTTGTCATCCCCATTTCAAGTTTCATGAATTTTAAACATGATGCATGAATGCCTTAATGCAACTAATGACAAGCAAATTCTAGGGCTGTGACATCACCGCCACGGATATCTTTCAGCACTCGCCCTTTGGCGACATTCTGAATTCACTAAGGTCTCTCTCTTTGTCAGGAGAGCCCTGGTCGGACTATGGCCAACAGGATTGGGATGCGGACAACAAAGAAATTCGACGCCCACCCACCACCCACTTCGTAGCCACTGTCGATGATTTAACCGACATGCTCGACTTCGACTCCGAAGACATCGACTGTATGGACGATGATGTAGGAGACGAACATGAACCAGAACCTATAGGGCACTGGAAAGCCACCTCGTCATATGACATATACATGGTGGATACACACAAAGAAGGCAATGGTGATAAAATAGCGGAGGATGACCCCTCTAATAAGCAACCCAAGCGTCGACGTCAGCGGCGCCGCTCTAAGTCCCGCCAAAGCAAAAGTGTTCATACCGGCACAGGAGATAATAACACTCCGGATAGTGCCGAAGGCAACAACAATACCCTCCAGCAAGATTTAGAGCAGGAGGATGGAGAAGCCAGCCCTCCTGAGAGAGCGGCAGACGGAGAGGAGGAAGATGACAACTACATGCCCCCCCCTCCGAAGACGAGGCAAGCCTCGTCGACAATGAATTCGCCGTACCAGAGGATCCCGTCGAACAAGAGCGCTTCAAGCGCCGGCTTATGGCCACGGCAAATAGCCTGATCAAGATCTACTAGCTGACAGATGGACTGAAGTCCTCGTGGCCGAGGAATATAAACTCGAGCTCCCCTCCAAAAATTACCCAAAGTGCAGGTTACTACCCCGGCTGGAGGAAGAAGCGTATGATACGGCTGATCGGCCACCTCGGTTCCGTGATAGAGAGGCATTCCAGCCAAAAACTCAGCCTCCACCCCGATGCCATTCACATAAAAAGGCCTGGGGAGATACGCCAGACCTGCGGGACATATTGGAGGACAAAGCAAAGCATGCAAGATCGATCTACGGATCACGAAGGCGCACCACTCTGCGAGACGATAAACGTCATGCCGGATACAGTAAAAGCAAATCCGCCCGGGCCAAACACAGCGGGCAAGACCCATTCGAGCTGCGTCGCGATATAGCCCAATACAGAGGCGCCGCACACCCCTTATGCTTCACAGATGGAGTAATGGAACATCAGTTCCCAAAAGGTTTCAAACCTGTAAACATTGAATCATACGATCGCACAACAGATCCCGCAGTATGGATTGAGGACTTCCTCCTCCACATCCACATGGCCCGCAGTGATGACTTACATGCCATCAAATACCTCCCACTAAAGCACAAAGGACCAGTGCGGCATTGGCTTAACAGCTTGCCAGCAGACTCCATTAGCTGTTGGGAGGATCTGGAAGCCGCATTCCTCGAAAACTTTTAGGGCACTTATGTGCGACCACCAGACGCCGATGACTTGAGCCACATAATTCAGCAGCCAGAAGAGTCGGCCAGGCAATTTTGGATTCGGTTCCTTACAAAGAAAAATCAAATCGTCGACTGTCCGGATGCAGAGGCCTTAGAGGCTTTCAAACACAACATCCGAGATGAGTGGTTAGCCTGGCACCTTGGTCAGGAAAAGCCGAAATCTATGGCAGCTCTCACGACACTCATGACCCGCTTTTGTGCGGGAGAAGACAGCTGGCTGGCTCACAGTAATAACATATCAAAGAACCATGGTACCTCGAATACCAAGGACGGTAATAGCAGGTCATGTCGCAACAAACATAAGCACCGTATTAACAGCGAAAATACCGAGGATACGACAGTCAATGCTGGATTCAAAGGCTCTAAACCTGGTGAGCGGAAAAAGCCATTCAAACAAAGTACGCCGGGTCCGTCCAGCTTGGACTGTATACTCGATCGCTCGTGTCAAATACATGGCACCCCAGACAAGCCAGCCAATCACACCAACAGGGATTGTTGGGTGTTCAAGCAGGCCGGCAAGTTAATTGCCAAAAACAAGGACAAGGGGCCGCATAGCGATGACGAGGAGGAGCCCCGGCAGCCGCACACCGGAGGACAGAAGAGTTTTCCCCCACAAGTGCGGACGGTGAACATGATATACGCAACCCACATCCCCAAGAGGGAGCAGAAGCGTGCGCTCAGGGACATATATGCGTTGGAGCTGGTCGCCCCAAAGTTCAACCCTTGGTCCTCCTGTCCGATCACCTTCGATCGCAGGGACCACCCCACTAGTATCTGTCATGGCGGATTCACCGCACTGGTCCTAGACCCAATCATTGACGGATTTCACCTCACTCGAGTCCTTATGGATGGTGGTAGTAGCCTGAACCTGCTCTATCATGACACAGTGCGCAAATGGGTATAGAACCCTCAAGGATCAAACCCACAAAAATGACCTTTAAAAGCATCATTCCAGGTGTAGAGGCCCATTGCACAGGCTCAATTACACTGGAAGTGGTCTTCGGATCCCCGGATAACTTCCGAAGTGAAGAGTTAATCTTTGACATAGTCCCGTTCCGCAGTGGTTATCATGCGCTGCTCGGGCGAACCGCATTCGCTAGATTCAGTGTGGTGCCACAGTAGCATACATCAAGCTCAAGATGCTAGGACCTCGCGGAGTTATTACAGTCAATGGAAACACAGATCGCTCTCTCCGAACAGAGGAGCACACCGTGGCCCTCGCAGCAGAAGCACAAAGCAGCCTCTCTAGGCAATCAACCAGTTCGGCACTTCAAAGCCCGGACACCTTCAAGCGCGCTCGGAGCAATCGGCAAATGGATCACCTGGCACGATCTGAGCTCGCATAGCAATATGGCGCCCACCCAAATCCCAGCCCAACGGCAAAACTCGTTCCACGCGTACATAATTACGCACTAAAAATATCATGGGCACAGGTGGGGAGGGGGGGGGCAAAACTGCGGCACGCCCCAAGACGCGGCTTAAACCGCACTAGGGGCTTCCCGTTTTGTAATTTTTCTCTTTTTTGAGGACCTTAATCTCTGGAAACACTGTCCGGCAGCACTATTGCCGAACACATGATGCAGCAACCAAGGAGGCAACCAGCTACGTCATACCACGGAGTTCCCAGGTGGATTACAGTAATGAGCGAAATATTCGATTTCATATCATTCCTTAGCTTGCCCTTGGAAGGGACATAGTCGTACTCTTTTATTATCACACTACCTGTATCACTCTGCTTTAACGCGATCTTTTGACTAAACAATGCATGGCATTACAACTATTATTGCATTCCTGTTATATATATATATATATATATATATATATATATATATATATATATATATATATATATCCATGTGTTCATTAATGACGCCTTGCAACCGTACACTTTGGTACGGCCAACACACCAGGGGCTTACGTACCCCACAATATGGTGTGAAAAGTCCGAACACTTTCACAAGTGCGGCACCCCGAACTTATAGCATTATATGCATCAGCTCCGAATCATGTCGTTGGTCAAATGTTTGGTTTGCCCGGCTCCTATGTTTTGGTACCTTACGTTCCGCTCTATCGGCTAAGGTAGTGCTAGGAGAACTACTGCGATTGTGCCCCAGTTCTACTTGGTTCAGCACCAGGGGCTTCCCGTTTGGTTATTTTTCTTTTTCTTTCAGGACTTCAATCTCTGGAAACACTGTCCGGCAGCTCTATTGCCGAACACATGATACAGCAACCAAGGAGGCCGATGACTACGGAATTCCCAGGTGGATTACAGATTTCACATAATTCCTCAGCTCGCCCTTGGAAGGGACATAGTCCTACTCTTTTGCTCATTGCACTATCTGTATCACTCTGCTTTAATGCAATTTTTTAATATACAATGCATGACATTACGATTATTATTGCACTTTTGTTATATGTATACATATCTATGTGTTCATTAATGACGCCTAGCAACCGAACACTCTGGTATGGCCAATGCACCAGGGGCTTACGTACCCACAATATGGTGTAAAAAGTCCGAACACTTTCACAAGTGCGGCACCCCGAACTTATAGCATTATATGCATTAGCTCCGAATCATGTCTTTGGTCAAATGTTGGGTTTGCCCGGCTCCTATGTTTTGGTACCTTATGTTCCGCTCTATCGGCTAAGGTAGCGCTAGGAGAACTACTGCGATTGTGCCCCGGTTCTGCTGGGTTCAGCACCTCAGTAGAGAAAGCTAAAACTGACTATCATGATAAGGCGAGATGCTGGTCGCTGTTCGGCGAGGTTTTCGAGTCCCTAAAGACTTATGTTGCTTAGAGTGAGGGCCCAGCCCCGTCCGGCTTAAAGGCGTGTATCGCGCCCCGAATTCAGCCTTCCGAATACCAGGGGCTTCAATGAAATTAAAAATTATAGGATTCTATGGCTAAGTGAGAGTGATAAAGCATTATTAGTCCGGTTGCCTTGTTCGCTGTACTGAGCACCTCCCTCGAAGGACCCAAACATGAGAACAAGAGTGCTTAGGTTTATCCCGAACACCCCAGCACTCGTGGCATGGGGGCAGAAGCCGAGGACTAGCCATCTCTCAGATTGGATAAATAGCCAAACAGAAGGCAATATTTTAAATTCAAACAAGCGTTGCATAGCGCATATGAAACAAGTTTTCATAAATACAGGATAAAACAAGCGTCTAGCTTGACCCACTGCAATTTCACACGAGCAAAAGCCCGGCGGGCACCTTCAATGCAGACAGATTGCTTGATGACCTCCAGCCGCGGACAGGCATCCACAAGCCGCCTCACCAGGCCGAAGAAGCTATTTGGAAGGGCGTCGCCAGGCCACAGCCGGACTATAAAGCTCTTCATGGTCCGATCGGCCGCCTTATGTAACTCGACCATCTACTTCAGCTGGTCGCTCATTGGCACCGGGTGTTTGGCCTCAGCATACTGAGACCAGAATAGCTTCTCTGTTGAGCTTCCATCCTCGGCCTGGTAAAATTGTGCGGCATCGGACACGCTGCGGGGCAAATCTGCGAATGCTCCTGGAGAGCTCCAGATTCGGGTAAGTAATCGGTAATTTACTCTTACATGCTTGCTTTGCATATAGAAAGCCTTACCCGCCGCTATCTTCTTCATTGCGTCGATCTCCTGGAGGGCCTTTTGGGCTTCGGCCTTGGCACTTTTTGCACTCTCGAGGGCCGCGGCAAGCTCAGACTCCCGCGTCTTTGAGTCAAGCTCCAACGCCTCGTGCTTCACCACGAGAGCCTAGAGCTCTTGCTGCACCTCGCCCACCCGAGCCTCGTGCTTCTCTCGCTCGGTGCACTCCTTGGCCGCTTTATCTTCGGCCTTGGTTAGCGCTTGCTTCAGGGTCACCACCTCGGTCGTGGCCCCTGGCAAATATACGATGATCCTCATTTTGCAATCGCGTCTTCGTTTATATATACATATCTATAGACAGGGTATTACTTACCCTTGTTCTCCTCGAGCTGCCTCTTCGCAATGTCGAGCTCTTTCCAGGACCCCTCGAGGTCCTGCTTCAGTACGGCAACCTCCACAGTCAGTGCAGCGGACGCCAGCAGCGAGGCCTGCATACACATATTGACATACTTATATTAGACTCCTGCGATATTATTTGATCCTCTGTTCGGCTTTTCTTTGTGAACACCGAACAAAGCATCAGGGGATACTGTCTATGCGGTAATATTTCTACTACATTTTAAAACACTTACCTCAAAGCCTGTTAGAAGGCTGGCACATGCTTCAGTCAACCCGCTCTTGGCAGACTGAACCTTCTGGACCACCGCACTCATAACAGTATGGTGCTCCTCGTTGATGGAAGCACTACGAAGCGCTTCCAGCAGATTGTCCGGCGCCTCTGGATGGACAGAGGTCACCGGCATAGGCGTCTTGACCCTCTTAGAAGGAGGCCGCTTGCCCGAGCCTGGAACCGCTGGAGGTTCCGGCGCGGTGTTCGGCTGAGGGCCGAACTCGGAGCTCTCAGGGGCCCCGTCCCCTCGGCTCCCGGAGTTCGGAAGGTCGCCTTGAGGCGCCTCCGGTTCGGTCTCCCCTCGGTCTGGTGCCTCTTGAGATAGCACCTCAACGTCGTAGGCAGGATGAGGGGAGGTGGCGGTCGGGACTGGATCACTATCCATGTCCGACGAGCCCAGGGAGCCGTCCGATGATACATCCATGCTAGCTCGTGGCGGCCTGCATAATCATGTCCGGCGTTAGGGAAAGCAGTGCGACAAAGGAATGCTATGAGTTACTCTGGTATCCAAATACTTACGACTTCCCCAAGGGCTTGGCCCTGGGCAGCCACTCGTCTTCACCGTCGGCAATGGTGGTAGAGTAGTCTGGAAGGAGAGTTCTCCCCTTCTTGGACCCTTCGGCCTCCCCAGTTGGGGCAGACTTCCTTTTCTTGTCTCCCCCGCCTGGAGGGGGAGCATCTTCTTCTTCCTCCTCGTCTTTGGGGGAGGAGTGTGCCGTAGAGTTATCGGACAATGAGTCCGATAACACCTAGCGCCGGGAACTCTTTCGGGTTCCCTTGGCCTTCTTGGTCTTCTTCGGCACCTTGTAAGGAGCCGGAGTCAGCATCTCCGTCAGGAGAGCGCCCGCAGTATCTTCAGGCAAAGGGGACGGACAGTTATTCTGCCCCGATGTCTCCACCCAGTCTTGTGAAAGCCATGGAGATTAGACCCCGCACATAATTAAGCTAGGGAAAATAAATGTCCTACGGGACGTATTGAACTCACCGAACACGCTAGGCGCTTTGCACTTAGTCCGCGGTCCTCGGCGAGAGAAGGAGGGACCTCGGCGCCCTTGAACAGCACCTTCTAGACGTCCTTGTGCATCGTATCAAAGAGCTCGCTCAGAGTCTGGTGCCAGGCCGGGTCGAACTCCCACAAGGTCAAATCCCGTTGTTGACACGGGAGGATCCGGCGGATGAGCATAACTTGGACTATGTTGTCAAGCTTGAGCTTCTTGCTCGCCATACTCTGGATACATTTCAGGAGTCCATCCAGCTCCGCCGATGAACCACACGACAAGCCCTTCTCTTTCCAGGAAGTGAGCCGTGCAGGGAATCCGGATCAAAACTCGGGGGCTGCCGCCCACTTGGCGTCGTGCAGCTCGGTGATGTAGAACCACGCCGATTGCCATCCCTTTATTGTCTCCACGAAGGAGCCTGCAATCCATATAACGTTGGGCATCTTGCCCACCATGGCTCCGCCGCATTGTGCTTGTTGGCCTCGTACCACCTTCGGCTTGATATTGAAGGTCTTTAAGCACAGGCCAAAATGGGGCCGGATGCGGAGGAAAGCCTCACACACGATGATGAACGCCGAAATGTTGAGGACGAAGTTCGGGGCCAGATCATGAAAGTCCAGCCCGTAGTAGAACATGAGACCACGGACGAATGGATGGAGGGGAAACCCCAGTCCGTGGAGGAAGTGGTGGAGGAAAACTACCCTCTCGTGAGGTTCCGGGGTAGGGACGATCTGCCCCGTAGCGGGCAGCCGATGCGCGATATTCGCGGCTAAGTATCCGGCTCCGCGCAGCTTCTTGATGTCTCCCTCCGTGACGGAGAACACCATCCACCTGCCTCCCACTTCGGACATGGTTGGAGAAGGTTGAGGTGGGAAGTGTGGACTTAGGCGCTAGAGCTCGAGTGTGCGAAAACGGATGAGCAAAGGAGGAAGAAAGCGTGGATAGAAAGGTGAATCCTTATCCCTTTACATGGGCGGACGAAGCTAAGCGTCCCCACTTGCCTGGTAAAACTCGCTTATCTCCCAAGCACTGTAATCGATGGCGTGGTTGGGTTACCCACGCCCGTATTGATGAGAATCTCGTAATAAGGGGACACGATATCTGCTTTGACAAGATGTGTCGAAAAACTGCCTCGCGTTATGTGTGGGGCTAGTTAAAGGAAACTGCTCGAATAATCACCGGGCCATGACATAACATCATACTGTCAAAACAAGTCAGCATATTAGATTTGCGAAAATATTATTCTCTCTACGGTGGTATGTGGAACTTATTTTGCAGGGTCGGACACTATCCTCGTATTCAAATTCTTCTGTGGTGTATTCGGAGAAGGAACCCGCCTTGCAATGCCGAAGACAATACTGCGCGCCGGACTCATCGTCATTGAAGCCTGGTTCAGGGGCTACTGAGGGAGTCCTGGATTAGGGGGTCTCCGGACAGTCGGACTATCTCCATTGGCCGGACTGTTAGACCATGAAGATACAAGATTGAAGACTTCGTCTCGTGTCCGGATAGGACTCTACTTGGCGTGGAAGGCAAGCTAGGCAATACGGATATGGATATCTCCTCCTTTGTAACCGACCTTGTGTAACCCTAACCCTCTCTAGTGTCTATATAAACCGAAGGGTTTTAGTCCGTAGGACAACAACCACAACATACAATCATACCATAGGCTAGCTTCTAGGGTTTAGCCTCTCTGATCTCGTGGTAGATCTACTCTTGTATTACCCATATCATCAATATTAATCAAGTAGGATGTATGGTTTTACCTCCATCAAGAGGGCCCGAACCTGGGTAAAACATCGTGTCCCCTGCCTCCTGTTACCATCCGGCCTAGACGCACAGTTCGGGACCCCCTACCCGAGATCCGCTGGTTTTGATACCGACACTGACCAATTTGGTTAGTTTGCCTACAGTGGCTGACGGCAAAGGCTTTGCCGTCCGCGGCAGACGGCAAAGAGCCTACAGGGGAAGACGGCAAAGGCCTGCTGTGTAGTGACGTCCAGCTGACATCACTCAGCGGACGACAAAGGCCTGCCAAAATTTGTCGTCAGCGGCTGACGGCAAAGGCCGGCCGTTAACCACCTGACGGAGTAACAGCGCATTTATTGCCGTCTGCATTCTTTGCCGTCCGCTGCTGCTGGCAAAGGCCCCTTTGCCGTCAGCCGCCCGAAGCAGACGACAAAGTACCTCTTTGCCGGACCTTACTTTGCCTTGGCCTTTTGTCGTCTGTGGCAGGCGGCAAAGACCTTTGCCGTCCGCCATCCATGCCTTTGCCGTCTGCCGTGGAAGACGGCAAAGTAGCTGATTCCTGTAGTGAAAGCAGGAAAAAGAAAATAAACTAGCATGGATATTACAGCGAAAAAGTATGAGCACCGACATCTAGCAATGAGTGTGTGTGAACATAAATGTAATGTCAGTGAGAAATACGTACTCCCCCAAGCTTAGGCTTTTGGGCTAAGTTGGTTTATGGCCACGGCTGGCCTGGCTGATATCCATAATAATAGTTGTTGGGGTCATACTGTGATGAGGAAGAGGAAGGCTCATATTGTTGTGCAGCAGTTATCGCCTGTTGAGCTGTAGCGTGGAGTCGTGCTGCCTCCGCTCTCCTCTCGTACTCTTCTGCCTCCTCTCTGGTAGTAACATATCTTCTTTTTGCCTGTGAATCAAAGAAGGCAGGAGCAGGGAGAGTAATACGGAAAACACGTCGTTTATCAAAAATTAAACGATATAAGAGAGGTGATTCAGACCTCTCGACAAACTGGTGCGAAGCCATAGAGTTATAATCTAAATATGCAGGAGGCAACTCTGTATCACCCTCACGAATGTCTATTTCAAGAAAATGAGCTAAGCGGGTTGCATAAATTCCTCCAAAGAAATCTCCATTATGTCTATTATGATGCAACCTACGAGCTACAATGGCTCCCATATGATAAGATTGGTCTCCTAACACAACACTCCTAAGAATGCTAAGATCAGGGACACACATGTGACATGCTTCATCCTTAGCATTTATGCATCTACCGATGAAGAGAGCAAAATAATGTATAGCAGGAAAGTGAATGCTCCCTATGGTAGCCTGCGTTATATTTCTAGATTCCCCCACAGTTATACTCGCAAGAAAGTTTCTAAATTCAGATTTAGGGGGATCCCTAACACTACCCCATGATGGAAATTTGCAAGGAGAAGTGAAATCCTCTAAGTCCATGGTATAAGATTTGTCATAAAGATCAAACATGACTGAAGGAGAATTACGCGAAGATGAATACTCAAACCTCCTCACAAATGAACTTGTGAGATCATGATACTGGGGGCATTTGTTAGCCTCAAAATCCTCAAGACCGGCATTGCACAAATATGCTTTGAATTCTTCTTTAATTCCCACACGGTCCATAAAATTTTCCGACGGCCATTCGCAAGGCCGTACTGAGCGTCTCTTGGTGGATCCTCATCAGCATCGCGCATAGCAATCATGGGTCCTTGCTTCTTAGAGGATCCACCTTGGAACATCTTCCTAAGCATATTGTTTTTCTCTGAAAAATTCTGAAATTTTTAGTAACTTCAAAATAAAAGTGAATCAAACTCAATAATATTGATAGCAACTACTCCTACAAGTGCCTAGGGCATATATCATGCATCAAAACTACTCTTGACCATATAAATTTGACATGCTAGCTCAAGAACATGGTCACCTAAGCAGCAAAAATTTGCAATGAATAAAGCACTAGAACAAAAACTAATTGGACCAATGGAGGAGTCACATACCAAGGAACAATCTCCCCAAGAAGTTTTGCAAGACGTGCTTTGAGCAAGGAGATCGAAAACCACAGCAAAAGTGGCTGGAACTCATGCTTGAGTTGGTTTTTCGGGTTTGTGTGAGACAGAAGAAGAAGATGGGTGCTGGGATAACTGGAGGAGGGCAACCATGGTCCCACGAGGCAGGGGGACGTGCCCTATAGGGGGGGCACACCCACCACCCTCGTGGCCAGGTGGCAGCTCCTCCCGCGGTAATTTTTGCACAGTAAATCCTCAAATATTCCCTAAAAAATCATATTAAATTGGCATGTCATTCTGAGGACTTTTATTTTCGGGATATTTTTATATTGCACGGATAATCAGATAACAGAAAGAAAAATACTATTTTTACTTTATTTAATATAAATAAGAGAAAATATAGAGTTGGTACAGAAGTTTGTGTTTCTAGTGTCATCCATCTCATGGTCATCAAAACGAATCCACTAACAAGGTTGATCAAGTCTTGTTAACAAACTCATTTCGATAGTCATGGAACCGGAGAAATTTCAAATAACACTAAGTTACCTCAACGGGGATATGCACATCCCCTATAATAAGTATGTCATATTTCTTCTTGACAGTAGGAAGACGAAATTCAAAACCTCCAATTATAATCGATGGAATTTTTCCAATGGAGTTGATACTATGAACTTGAGGTTGTTTCCTCGGAAAGTGTACCGTATGCTCATTACCATTAACATGAAAAGTGACATTGCCTTTGTTGCAATCAATAACAGCCCCTACAGTATTAAGAAAAGGTCTTCCAAGAATAATAGACATACTATCATCCTCGGGAATATCAAGAATAACAAAGTCCGTTAAAATGGTAACGTTTGCAACCACAACAGGCACATCCTCACAAATACTGACAGGTATAGCAGTCGATTTATCAGCCATTTGCAAAGATATTTCAGTAGGTGTCAGCTTATTCAAGTCAAGTCTATGATATAAAGAGAGAGGCATAACACTAGCACCGGCTCCAAGATCACATAAAGCAGTTTTAATATAATTTCTTTTAATGGAGAAAGGTATAGTAGGTACTCCGGGATCTCCAAGTTTCTTTGGTATTCCACCCTTAAAAGTATAATTAGCAAGCATGGTGGAAATCTCAGCTTCTGGTATCTTTCTTTTATTAGTAATGATATCCTTCATATATTTAGCATAAGGATTTGTTTTGAGCACATCTGTTAATCGCATACGCAAAAAGATAGGCCTAATCATTTCAGCAAAGCGCTCAAAATCCTCATCATCCTTTTTCTTGGAAGGTTTTGGAGGAAAAGGCATGGGTTTATGAACCCAAGGTTCCCTTTCTTTACCATGTTTCCTAGCAACAAAGTCTCTTTTATCATAACGTTGATTCTTTGATTGTGGGTTATCAAGATCAACAACAGGTTCAATTTCTACATCATTGTCATTTCTAGGTTGAGCATCATCATGAACATCAGCATTAATATTTTCATTAGGTTCATGTTCATTACCAGATTGTGTTTCAGCATCAGACATAGATATATCATTTGGATTATCAGGTGGTTCAGCAATAGGTTCACTAGAAGTTTGCACGGTTCTATCATTTTTCTTTTTCTTCTTTTTAGAAAAACTAGGAACATCAATATTATTTCTCTGAGAATCTTGCTCGATTCTCTTAGGGTGGCCTTCAGGATACAAAGGTTCCTGAGTCATTATACCAGTTCTAGTAGCCACTCTAACAGCATAATCATTTTTCTTACTATTCATTTCATCAAGCACTTCTTTTTGAGCTTTAAGCACTTGTTCTACTTGAGTGGTAACCATAGAGGCATGTTTGCTAACAAGTTTAAGTTCACCTTTAAGATCAGCCATGTAATCACCCAAGCGTCTAATCATATAAGAATTTTCTTTTAATTGTCTACCAAAATAAGCATTGAAGTCATCTTGCTTATACATAAAGTTATCAAACTCATCCAAGCACTGACTAGCAATTTTAGTAGGAGGAACTTTAGCTTTATCATATCTATAGAGAGAATTTACCTTTACTACCTGTGTCGGGATATCGGGGTCAGGAGGTTCTTCAATAAATAAAGAATTCAGATCATATGTTTCTTCAACACGCGGTATATTAAGACCATGTATTTCTTCAATAGGAGGTAAATTCTTAACGTCTTCCGCTTTAATACCTTTTTCTTTCATAGATTTCTTTGCCTCTTGCATATCTTCGGGACTGAGAAATAGAACACCTCTCTTCTTCGGAGTTGGTTTAGGAATAAGCTCGATAATTGGAGCAGGAGCTGGCTCAGGAGGTGCCCAATTATTTTCATTTGTCAACATATTATTCAATAAGATTTCAGCTTCATCCGTTGTTCTTTCCCTGAAAAGAGAACCAGCGCAACTATCCAGGTAATCTCTGGAAGCATCGGTTAGTCCATTATAAAAGATATCAAGTATTTCGGGTTTCTTAAGAGGATGATCAGGCAAAGCATTAAGTAACTTGAGAAGCCTCCCCCAAGCTTGTGGGAGACTCTCTTCTTTAATTTGCACAAAGTTGTATATTTCCCTCAAAGCAGCTTGTTTCTTATGAGCAGGGTAATATTTAGCAGAGAAGTAATAAATCATATCCTGGGGACTACGCACACAACCAGGATCAAGAGAATTAAACCATATCTTAGCATCACCCTTTAATGAGAACGTTAATATTTTGAGTATATAAAAGTAACGCGATCTCTCATCATTAGTAAACAGGGATTATCTAACTTAGTAAGATGTGCCACAATAGTTTCAGATTCATAGCCATAAAACGGATCAGATTCAACCAAAGTAATTATATCAGGATCAACAGAGAATTCATAATCCTTATCAGGAACACATATAGGTGAAGTAGCAAAAGCAGGGTCGGGTTTCATTCTATCTCCAAGTGATTCTTTGTTCCATTTAATTAATAACCTCTTAAGCTCATATCTATCCTTGCAAGCGGAAATAGCGACAGAAGATTGCTTATCAAAAAGATAACCTTCAGGGATAACAGGCATATTTTCATCATCACTATCATCAACGTATTCAGATTCAATAATTTCTTTTTCTCTGGCCCTAGCAATTTGTTCATTAAGAAATTCACCAAGGGGCACAGAAGTATCAGACATAGAAGCAGTTTCATCATAAGTATCATGCATAGCAGAAGTGGCATCATCAATAACATGCGACATATCAGAACGAATAGCAGAAGCAGGTGTAGGTGTCGCTAGCTTACTCATAACAGAAGGTGGATCAAGTGCAGAGGTAGATGGCAGTTCCTTACCTCCCCTCGTAGTTGAGGGATAGATCTTGGTTTTTGGATCTCTCAGGTTCTTCGTAATGACAAGCAAATATAAATCCCAAGTGACTCAAAGGATAGAGCTATTCTCCCCAGCAACGACGCCAAAAATTAGTCTTGATAACCCACAAGTATAGCGGATCGCAACAGCTTTCGAGGGTAGAGTATTCAACCCAAATTTATTGATTCGACACAAGGGGGGCCAAAGAATATTCTCAAGTATTAGCAGCTAGGTTGTCAACTCAACCACACCTGGAAACTTGGTATCTGCAGCAAAGTGTTTAGTAGCAAAGTAATATGATAGTAGTGGTAACGGCAACAAAAGAAAAGACAGCAAAAGTAATGTTTTTGGTATTTTGTAGTGATTGTAACAGTAGCAACGGGAAAGTAAATAAGCACAAACCAGTATATGGAAAACTCGTAGGCACCGGATCAGTGATGGATAATTATGCCGGATGCGGTTCATCATGTAACAGTCATAACATAGGGTGGCACAGAACTAGCTCCAATTCGTCAATGTAATGTAGGCATGTATTCCATATATAGTCATACGTGCTTATGGAAAAGAATTTGCATGACATCTTTTGTCCTACCCTCCCGTGGCAGCGGGGTCCTATTGGAAACTTAGGGATATTAAGGCCTCCTTTTAATAGAGAACCGGAACAAAGCATTAGCACATAGTGAATACATGAACTCCTCAAACTACGGTCATCACCGGGAGTGGTCCCGATTATTGTAACTTCGGGGTTGCCGGATCATAACACATAGTAGGTGACTATAGACTTGCAAGATAGGATCTAGAACTCTCATATATCGATGAAAACATAATAGGTTCACATCTGAAATCATGGAACTCGGGCCCTAGTGACAAGCATTAAGATAGCAAAGTCACAGCAACATCAATCTCAGAACATAGTGGATACTAGGGATCAAACCCTAACAAAACTAACTCGATTACATGATAAATCTCATCCAACCCATCACCGTCCAGCAAGCCTATGATGGAATTACTCACGCACGGCGGTGAGCATCATGAAATTGGTGATGGAGGATGCTTGATGATGATGACGGCGACGAATCCCCCTCTCCGGAGCCCCGAGCGGACTCCAAATCAGCCCTCCCGGGAGGTTTTAGGGCTTGGCGGCGGCTCCGTATCGTAAAATGCGATGATTTCTTCTCTCTAATTTTTTTCTCATCGAAACTCAATATATGGAGGTGGAGTTGGAGTCGGAGACGCAACATGGGGCCAATGAAGTAGGGGGCGCGCCTTGGGGGGGGGGCGCCCCCCACCCTCGTTAGAAGGGTGTGGGCCCCCTGGTCTTCATATTTGGCGAGGATTTTTTATTATTTTTTCTAAGACCTCCCGTGGAGTTTCAGGTCATTCCGAGAATATTTGTTTTCTGCACATAAAACAACATCATGGCAATTCTGCTGAAACCAGCGCCAGTCCGGGTTAGTTCCATTCAAATTATACAAATTAGAGTCCAAAACAAGGGCAAAAGTGTTTGGAAAAGTAGATACGATGGAGACGTATCACGTAACTATCCCTCAACATGCAACAAAGAGTCACTCCAAAGTCACTAATAGCTGAGAACGAACGAAGATATTATGGTAGGGTACGAAACCACCTCAAAGTTATTCTTTCCAATCAATCCGTTGGGCTATTCCTATAAGTGTCACAAACAACCCTAGAGTTTGTACTAGAATAACACCTTAAGACACAAATCAACCAAAACCCTACGGTCACCTAGATACTCCAATGTCACCTCAAGTATCCATGGGTATGATTATATGATATGCATCACACAATCTCAGATTCATCTATTTAACCAACACATAGAACCTCAAAGAGTGCCCCAAAGTTTCTACCGGAGAATCACGACAAAAACGTGTGCCAACCCCTATGCATAGGTTCATGGGTGGAACCCATAAGTTGATCACCAAAACATACATCAAGTGAATCATGTGGTATCCCATTGTCACCACAGATACGCATGGCAAGACATACATCAAGTGTTCTCAAATCTTTAAAGACTCAATCCGATAAGATAACTTCAAAGGGGAAACTCAATCCATTACAAGAGAGTAGAGGGGGGGAGAAAACATCATAAGATCCATCTATAATAGCAAAGCTCGCGATACATCAAGATCGTATCGCCTGAAGAACACGAGAGATAGAGAGAGATCAAACACATAGCTACTGGTACATATCCTCAGCCCCGAGGGAGAACTACTCCCTCCTCGTCATGGAGAGCACCGGGATGATGAAGATGGCCACCGGAGAAGGATTCCCCCTCGGGTAGGGTGCCGGAACGGTTCTAGATTGGCTTTCGGTGGCTACGAAGGCTTCTGGCGGCGGAACTCCCGATATATTGTGCTCTCGGATGTTTTTAGGGTATATGGAGATATATAGGTGGAAGAAGTACGTCAGGGGGGCCACGAGGGGCCCACGAGGGTGGAGGGCGCGCCCTAGGGGGGTGGGCGCACCCCCCTACCTCGTGGCCTCCTTGAAGCTTCCTTGACGTAGACTCCAAGTCTCCCTGGTTGCTTCTGATCCAAAAATAAGTTCCATGAAGTCACAGGTCAATTGTACTCCGTATGGTTTTCCTTTTCTGAGATACTCTAAAATAAGGAAAAAACAGAAACTGGCACTGGGCTCTGGGTTAATAGGTTAGTCCCAAAAATAATATAAAAGTGTATAATAAAGCCCATAAACATCCAAAACAGAAGATAATATAGCATGGAGCAATCAAAAATTATAGATACGTTGGAGACGTATCAGCATCCCCAAGCTTAATTCTTGCTCGTCCTCGAGTAGGTAAATGATAAAAACAGAATTTTTGATGCAGAGTGCTACTTGGCATAATTTCAATGTAATTCTTCTTAATTGTGGCATGAATATTCAGATCCGGGTTAATAAGTTTAAGCATACTAACTAAGTTCATATTGACATAAAAATAACAATACTTCAAGCATACTAACTAAGCAATTATGTTCTCTCGAAATGACATGGCCAAAGAAAGTTCATCCCTAAAAAATCATATAGTTTAGTCATGCTTCATTTTCGTCACACAAGAATGCTCTCATCATGCACAACCCCGATGACAAGCCAAGCAATTGTTTCATACTTTAGTAATCTCAAACTCATAAACCTTCACGCAATACATGAGCGTGAGCCATGGACATAGCAGTATGGGTGGAATAGAATATGATGATGGGGGGTATGTGGAGAAGACAAAAAAGGAGAAAGTCTCACATCAACAAGGCTAATCAATGGGCTATGGAGATGCCCATCGATTGATTTTAATGCAAGGAGTATGGATTGCCATGCAACGGATGCACTAGAGCTATAAATGTATGAAAGCTCAACAAAAGAAACTAAGTGGGTGTGCATCCAACTTGCTTGTTCACGAAGACCTAGGGAATTTTGAGGAAGCCCATCATGGGAATATACAAGCCAAGTTCTATAATGAAAGATTCCCACTAGTATATGAAAGTGACAACATAGGAGAGTCTCTATCATGAAGATCATGGTGCTACTTTGAAGCACAAGTGTGGTAAAGGATAGTATCATTGTCCCTTTTCTCTTTCTCTCTCGGTTTTTTGGGCCTTCTCTTTTTTATGGCCTTTCTCTTTTTTTGGGCCTTCTCTTTTTTATGGCCTTTCTATTTTTTTATTCCTCACTTGGGACAATGCTCTATGAATGATGATCATCACACTTCTATTTATTTACAACTCAATGATTACAACTCGATACTTAGAACAAGATATGACTCTATATGAATGCCTCCGGCGGTGTACCGGGATAGCAATGATGCATGAGTGACATGTATGAAAGAATTATGAATGGTGGAAAGTTGCATGGCAATATATCTCGGAATGGCTATGGAAATGCCATAGTAGGTAGGTACGGTGGCTGTTTTGAGGAAGATATAAGGAGGTTTATGTGTGAAAGAGCGTATCATATCACGGGGTTTGGATGCACCGGCGAAGTTTGCACCAACTCTGTGAGAAAGGGCATTGCACGGTACCGAAGAGGCTAGCAATGATGGAAGGGTGAGAGTGCGTATAATCCATGAACTCAACATTAGTCATAAAGAACTCACATACTTATTGCAAAAATCTACAAGTCATCAAAAACCTCGGCACTACGCGCATGCTCCTAGGGGGATAGATTGGTAGGAAAAGACCATCGCTCATCCCTGACCGCCACTCATAAGGAGGACAATCAAATAACACCTCATGTTTTAAATTTGTTACACAACGTTTACCATACATGCATGCTACGGGACTTGCAAACTTCAACACAAGTATTCCTCAAATTCACATATACTCAACTAGCACGACTTTGATATTATTACCTCCGTATCTCAAAACAATCATCAATCATCAAACTTGTCTTAGTATTCAATACTCTATATGAAAGTTTTTACTAATCTTTGAATGCCTAGTGAGGGAGTCCTGGATTAGGGGGTATCCGGACAGTCGGACTATATCCTTTGGCCGGAATGTTGGACTATGAAGATACAAGATTGAAGACTTCGTCCCGTGTACGGATGGGACTCTCCTTGGCGTGGAAGGCAAGCTTGGCAATACGGATATATAAATCTCCTTCCTTGTAACCGACTCTGTGTAACCCTAGCCCCCTCTGGTGTCTATATAAACTGGGGGGTTTTAGTCCGTAGGACAACAACAATCATACCATAGGCTAGCTTCTAGGGTTTAGCCTTTTCGATCTCGTGGTAGATCAACTCTTGTACTACTCATATTATCAAGAACAATCAAGCAGGACATAGGGTTTTACCTCCATCAAGAGGGCCTGAACCTGGGTAAACATTGTGTCCCCTGCCTCCTGTTGCCATCCGCCTAGACGCACAGTTCAGGACCCCCTACCCGAGATTCGCCAGTTTTGACACCGACATTGGTGCTTTCATTGAGAGTTCCTCTGTGTCGTCATCATTAGGCTTGATGGCTCCTTCGATCATCGATAGCGATGCAGTCCAGGGTGAGACTTTTCTCCCCGGACAGATCTTTGTATTCGGCGGCTTCGCACTGCGGGGCAACTCGCTTGGCCATCTGGAGCAGATTGAGAGTTACGCCCCTGGCCACTAGGTCAGGTTTGGAAGCTTAAACTACACGACCTACATCCGTGGATCTACATGAGCCCCTGCCGAGCATGCCGCGGGGTCACGATGAGCATGATTTAGCTCTACCATCGGATAGTGTTCAGGAGACCGCACCGGCAACTGCTCTGACCCTCAATTCGGAGCCAATTGCACCATCCATGGACGGGGGGATAGACCCCGCCACGGAGGCCGCATTCTCAGCGGTGATCGAGCCGAGTATCGACCTTACCCTTCACAAGAGTCGTGACGCCAAACTGCCAGATTCTTCCCCGTCCGCGGACTCCGAACTGCCTGCGCCCGTGCCTATTGAATTCGACTGGGCGCCGATCATGGAGTTCACCTCCACGGATATCTTTCAGCACTCACCCTTCGGCGACATAATGAACTCATTAAGGTCTCTCTCCTTGTCAGGAGAGTCCTAGCCGAACTATATCCGGCAGGATTGGGACGCGGATGACGAAGAAATTCGCTGCCCACCCACCACCCACTTAGTAGCCGCTGTCGACGATTTGACCGACATGCTCGACTTTGACTCCGTTGACATCGACGGTATGGACGACGATGCAGGAGACGAACAGGAACCATTGCCCACAGGGCACTGGACGCCCACTTCATCATATGATGTATACATGGTGGACACACCCAAAGAAAACAACGACAAGGGACGGAAGGACGCAGTGAAGGATTGTTCCCTCGAGAAGCAGTCAAAGCAGCGGCATAAGCACCGCTCCAAATCCCGCCTCGGGAGAAACAGCGATCATATAGACCCAACGATAGAGCAGGGCGAGCCAGCGGACGACAAACACGACATTGAACCATCGTCCGACCACGGCAACACGGAGAATCAAACCGAACAAACCGACTCCGGCGAAGATAACAGTCCGGATGACATCACACCGGACAGGAACCCGTAGCAACAGAATACCCATCAAAGGTTTGTTGCCACTGCGAGGAGTCTGAAAAAGCAAAAGCAAAGGCTCAGGGCTGCACAAGACACACTCAGAATTAGATGGAGTGAAGTACTCAACACTTCAGCAAAGTACGGCGGTAGTCGTCACACAAAGAGCTACCCAAAGCGAAAGCTGCTACCTGAATTCGATGAGGAGGCCTTAGATCCCCCGCAATCAAAAAACAAAACAACCATCCGGTCGGATAGACGAACTCGTGGCCAACATAGAGCGGCAAACGATGCTGCACACAAGCCAGTACGTGATCCACGTGAGGGTTCGCATCAAAAGGACGACGCAACCATATCCATCTACGGGCCAAGCAAGCGTGCTCCAGCATGCAATGCAACACAACAAAAATCCGAACACCACGGTACACCCAAATACAGGGGTGCCGCACACCCCCTATGTTTCGCCGATGAGGTGCTGGACCATGAATTTCCAGGGGGATTCAAACCCGTAAACATAGAGGCGTACGACGGAACAACAGACCCTGGAGTCTGGATTGAGGACTACATCCTCCATATCCACATGGCTCGAGGAGACGATCTCCACGCCATCAAGTACTTACCCCTCAAGCTCAAAGGGCCAGCTTGGCACTGGCTTAAAAGCCTCCCCGAAAACTCCATTGGAAGCTGGGAAGAGCTCAAAGACGCTTTTCGGGAAAAATTTCAAGGGACCTATGTCCGACCACCGGATGCAGACGATTTAAGTCATATAACTCAACAGCCCGGAGAGTCAGCCAAAAAGCTTTGGAATAGGTTTCTCACTAAAAAGAACCAAATAGTCGATAGTCCGGACGCTGAAGCCTTAGCAGCTTTCAAGCACTGCGTTCGAGACGAATGGCTTGCGAGACACCTCGGCCAAGAAAAGCTGAGAACAATGGCAGCATTAACAAGCCTCATGGCCCGCTTTTGCGCGGGCGAGGACAGCTGGTTAGCCCGATGCAGCACTAGCAACCCAAGTACATCCGAAGTCAGGGACGGAAACGGGAAGCCACGACGCAGCAAAAACAAGCGCCGGAATAAACAAGACAGCCCAAAGAGCATGATGGTAAACGCCGGATTCAGAAGCTCTCGGACAGGTCAGCAAAAGCTGCCCTCCAAAGGCAACAGAGACGAACTATCCAGCCTAAACATGATTCTGGACAAAATATGTCAGATCCCGATAAACCTGCAAATCATACCCATAGAGAATGTTGGGTCTTCAAGCAGTCCGGCAAGCTCAATGCTGAACACAGGGGGTAGGATACACCAAGCGAAGACGAGGACGAGCCTCACAAGCAAAACACTGGTGAACAGAAGAAATTCCCACCAGAAGTCAAAACATTAAACGTGTTACACGTGATGAAGGGGTGAAACAAAGCGGCACTCCTAGAGACACATGCCCCAGGGCCTATCACCGCGCAGTTCTGCCACTGGTCGTCCAAACCGATCACCTTTGATCATCGGGATTACTCGGCAAGTATCTGGCATGCAGGATGGGCTGCCTTGCTATTAGACCCGATAATTAATGGATACCACTTCGCACGAGTCCTGATGGACGGCGACAGTAGTTTAAACCTGATATATCAGGACACAGTCCGCAAAATGGGGATAGACCCAACAAAAATCAGCCATAGCAATACTACCTTTTAAGGAGTGACACCAGGCCCAGAAGCCCATTGCACGGGCTCCCTGCTACTAGAGGTTATATTCAGCTTTCCCGATAACTTCCGTAGCGAAAAGTTAACCTTCCACATCGCTTTGTTCCAAAGTGGCTATCAAGCACTACTCGGACGTGAAGCTTTCGCTCGCTTTAACGCAATACTGCATTACGCTTCTCTCATGCTTAAGATGCTTGGTCCACGTGGCATCATTACAGTAAATGGAAATATTGAGCGCTCCTTGCGTGCGGAAGACCGTGCGGCCGCATTGGCAGCCGCACACTAGACGGCCTCACCAACTAGAGCATCAGACAGGTCATTAAGACCACGGACACGGTTAGACGAGTCCGGTGCGGCTATATATAATTGATACAGGTTTGATGGCTATACCCCTATAACAATACAAGGGGCTCAACGCGTGTAAACAAGTGACAATTAGGCTCAACCTTACTTATCTTGAACTGTACATGGTTTATTTAGTATAACCTACCTTTTTGCATGACAACTTTTCAACTAAGTTCCTCTCTTTTACAGATGACCATCGTGCTACACCCGTACAGGATATGGCACAACGGAGACATAGGCGCAGACGTGTAGCAGGGACCCGTTCCAAGGATTCTTTTTAGATTAAGACCCTGCGTAAACCTTTTTTACTGTCTCTAGTTGATATACATCCCCTGGATTCTCAGTACAATTGAGAAGGATGCTGACGTATTGGCATGTGGCCATGTCAGAATATTGCACGTACCTAAACACTAGAGGCTTATTACAAAGGGCACTGTTTAGGCCCAGTTTACATCATAAAGACCGAATACCTTTGGGAGTGTTCGGCGTCGCGAGTTTGGCCTTATATGCATCAACTCCGGATCATGTCTCTGGTTAAATGTTGGGTTTGCCCGGCTCCTGTGTTTTGATGCCCTACGTTCCGCTCTATCGGCTAAGGCGGCACGAGGAGAACTACTGCGATTGTGCCCTGGTTCATCCGGACGAGCACCTCGGTAGAGAAAGCCGAAAACAGAATTTCATGATATAGCGTGAGACTGGTCAACCACTCGATGACCTAGTGGAATCTTCGGGATTCCTCCGCCTTAACGAAGGGCTGTTTCCCGGCCAGGCATGTACGTGCCCCGAATTCAGATGAGCGCAAAGCCACCAGGGGCTATATAGTAGCCTCACTGTCAAACTCCTCTGGCTAAGTGAAAGTGTTAAAGCATTATAGTCTGATTGCCTAGTTTGCTGCGCTATCACCTCCTTAATGGACCAAGACGTTGGATCAAGTGTGAACATGCGTCTTTTGTGAACACCCCCGCATTATATGCGTGGGGGCTGAAGCCGACGACTGCCATCTTTCAGGTTATATACATATATACATAAACGGCCGCACAGGAGGCATCATAGTACCTTCGGGAAAAAGTATAAATACAGCCTTGATAAACTCAATAAAACATTGTTTTTACAATGGGAATACATGTCACTTAAACATAATATTCTTCGAGCACTGAGCCTCTATCAAACGAGCTCCTTCAACTTCTTCAAAGTAGTGCTTGGAAGCCACTCGGCCTACGGCCGAACCCTGTGCCGCAACAGTGGTGGCATCCATCTCCGCCCAGTATGTTTTGACATGGGCAAGGGCCATCCGCGAGCCTTCTATACATGCCGACCTCTTTACAGCATCAATGTGTGGCACTACACCAAGGAATTGTTGCACTAAGCTAAAGTAGCTATTCGGCCTTGGCCCTCCCGGCCACAGGTGATCCACAACGGACCTCATGGGAAGTCCATTTAATCTATGGAGCTCGGCCCAACCGGTCAATCGCTCATTCAGCAACAGCGGACGGACTGGAGCGTGAAATTGTGACCAGAACAGCTTCTCCCCTTCAGGACCTTGCTGATCCTTGAAGTACTCGGCCGCATCAGCAGCACTTGCAGCCAAATCCATGTACTCGTCCGCAGAGCTCCACAGCCGGTCCAGAGGAGCATATTTCGGATCTCCGAACTTAGTCCGCAATAAGAAGGGCTTCCCAGAAACGATATTAGCAGCTTGATTCAGCTCCTTCTTTGTCGCTCTAATTTTGGAGCGGGCTTCCTTGGCAGCCACTCGGGCCTTCTCCAGGTCCGTCGCCTTCGCCCGGTGTTCTTCTTCAAGAAGCCGCTAACGGTCAGCAGCATCTTTTAACTCCATGGCCATCTTGGCAATTTTTTATTTGCTCTCGCAATGTGCGGCCTGTTCGTCCCTTAACTCTTCGGCCGCCTTTAAATCGGCCGCATTGCTATTCCTTGCTTGCTCCTTGGCTCGGGCAAGCTCCGCCCGAAGGGTCTCCATGGTGGCAGCTCCATCTGCAGTCACAACATATTAAAGATACTGGCATCATGCTGCTCTTATTATGTGACAATCACCAGAAAAATCACTTACCCTGTGCCTCGTCAAGCCGCTTATTAACAAGCACGATGTCGACATCTGCCGCATTCAGTTGTCGCCTTAGTTCGGCAAACGCATCAGTCTGGCTAGCCACCGGAGCTTCAACCACCTCCACATAAACGCGGTCTTGTTATTATCTGGGATTATGATCCTCTGTTTGCCGCCGTTTTCGATGACAACCAGAGTCTCAGGGGCTACTATCTACACAGGGCACATCTAAAAATGTGCGGTACTATAAAAAATGTACATCATTTAGTGTACCTCAAAACCAGTTAATAGACTCATAAAGGCTTCATGCAACCCGTTTTCGGCGGACGAAATCCTTTCAATAATCGTACCCATCAATGTTTGGTGCTCTTCTGAGATAGCCGCTTGCTCTTGCAGATCTCTCAGTATGTCCGACCGCACACCAGACGGTGCCAGACTCTTTTGATTGCTCTATTCAAGAGCCGGATACTGAGGACTTCGGGTGGCCATATGATTACCTTCTGGCCTCGGGGTCACCCGCCTCATATCCGGACAGCCGGACTGTTGGACTATGAAGATACAAGATTGAAGATTTCATCCCGTGTCCTGATGGGACTCTCCTTGGCGTGGAAGGCAAGCTTGGCAATACAGATATGTAGATCTCCTTCCTTGTAACCGACTCTGTGTAACCCTAGCCCCCTCCGGTGTCTATATAAACCGGGGGGTTTTAGTCCGTAGGACAACAACAATCATACCATAGGCTAGCTTCTAGGGTTTAGCCTCTCTGATCTCGTGGTAGATCAACTCTTGTACTACTCATATTATCAAGAACAATCAAGCAGGGCGTAGGGTTTTACCTCCATCAAGAGGTCCCGAATCCTGGGTAAACATCGTGTCCCCTGCCTCCTGTTACCATCGGCCCAGACGCACAGTTCGGGACCCCCTACCCGAGATCCGCCGGTGTTGACACCGACACCTAGCATATTAGGATTATTTAAGCAAATTACCATGCTATTTAAGACTCTCAAAATAATATATGTGAAGCATGAGAGTTCATCTATTTCTTCAAAATAAAACCACCATCGTGCTCTAAAAGGATATAAGTGAAGCACTAGAGCAACGACAAACTACTCCGAAAGATATAAGTGAAGATCAATGAGTAGTCGAATAATTATGCAACTATATGAAGACTCTAACATTTAAGAATTTCAGATCTTGGTATTTTATTCAAACAGCAAGAAAAACACAATGAAATAAAGTTACGCTCCAAGAAAAACACATATCATGTGGCGAATAAAAATATAGCTCCAAGTAAAGTTACCGATGAACGAATACGAAAGAGGGGATGCCTTCCGGGGCATCCCCGAGATTAGGATCTTGGCTATCCTTGAATATTACCTTGGGGTGCCTCGGGCATCCCCAAGCTTAGGCTCTTGCCACTCCTTATTCCATAGTCCATCGAATCCTTACCCAAAACTTGAAAACTTCACAACACAAAACTTAACAGAAAACTCGTAAGCTCCGTTAGTATAAGAAAATAAATCACCACCTCAAGGTACTTTAATGAAGTCATTATTTATTTATATTGGTGTTAAAACTACTGTATTCCAACTTCGCTATGGTTTATAAACTCATTTACTAGCCATAGATTCATCAAAATAAGTAAACAACACATGAAAAACAGAATCTGTCAAAAACAGAAGAGTCTGTAGTATTCTGGATCAAACGTATACTTCTGGAACTCATAAAATTCTCAAATAAATTGCTGGACCTGAGGAATTTATCTATTAATCATCTTCAAAAAGAATTAACTAAATAGAACTCTCCAAATAAAAATGGCAGAAATTCTCGTGAGCGCTAAAGTTTCTGTTTTTTACAGCATGATCAACAAGACTTTCCCCAAGTCTTCCCAAAGGTTATACTTGGCACAAACACTAATTAAAAGCATAAAACCACATCTAAACCAAGGCTAGCTGAATTATTTATTACTAAACAGGAACAAAAAGCAAGGAACAAAAATAAAGTTGGGTTGCCTCCCAACAAGCGCTATTGTTTAACGCCCCTAGCTAAGCATGATGATTAATGATGCTCACATAAAAGATAAGAATTGTAACATAAAGAGAGAATCATCAAGAATATGACTAGCACATTTAAGTCTAACCCACTTCCTATTCATCGGGATTTTGTGAGCAAACAACTTGTGGGAACAAGAATCAACTTGCATAGGATGGTAAAACAAGCATAACTTCAAAATTTTAAGCACATAGAGAGGAAACTTGATATTATTGCAATTCCTACAAGCATATGTTCCTCCCTCATAATAATTTTCAGTAGTATCATGAATGAATTCAACAATATAACCAGCACCTAAAGCATTCTTTTCATGATCTATAAGCATAGAAATTTTATTACTCTCCACACAAGCAAAATTCTTCTCATTAATAGTAGTGGGAGCAAACTCAACAACGTAACTATCATGGGATTGAAAATTGAAATCAAGATGACAAGTTTCAATGTTATTATTATTGTTTAAAGCATACGTGTCATCACAATAATCATCATAGATAGGAGGCATTCTTTCATCATAATAAATTTGCTCATCAAAACTTGGGGGACAAAAAATATCATCTTCATCAAACATAGCTTCCCCAAGCTTGTGGTTTGCATATCATTAGCATCATGGATATTCAAGAAATTCATACTAACAACATTGCAAGCATGCTCATCATTCAAATATTTAGTGCCAAACATTTTATAGATTTCTTCTTCTAGCACTTGAGCACATTTATCCTTTCCATCATACTCACGAAAGATATTAAAAAGGTGAAGCGTATGAGACAAACTCAATTCCATTTTTTATAGTTTTCTTTTATAAACTAAACTAGTGCTAAAACAAGAAACAAAAAGATTCGATTGCAAGATCTAAAGATAGACATTCAAGCACTAACCTCCCCGGCAACGACGCCAGAAAAGAGCTTGATGTCTACTACACAGCCTTCTTCTTGTAGACGTTGTTGGGCCTCCAAGTGCAGAGGTTTGTAGAACAGTAGGAAATTTCCCTCAAGTGGATGACCTAAGGTTTATCAATCCGTATGAGGCATAGGATGAAGATGGTCTCTTTCAAGCAACCCTGCAACCAAATAAAAAAGAGTCTCTTGTGTCCCCAACACACCCAATACAATGGTAAATTGTATAGGTGCACTAGTTCGGCGAAGAGATGGTGGTACAAGTGCAATATGGATGGTAGATAAAGGTATTTGTAATCTGAAAATATAAAATCAGCAAGGTAACTAATGATAAAAATGAGCGTAAACGGTATTGCAATGCGTTGAAACAAGGCCCAGGGTTCATACTTTCGCTAGTGCAAGTTCTCTCAACAATACTAACATAATTGGATCACATAACTATCCCTCAACATGCAACAAAGAGTCACTCCAAAGTCACTAATACCGGAGAACGAACAAAGAGATTATGGTAGGGTACGAAACCACCTCAAAGTTATTCTTTCCAATCAATCTGTTGGGCTATTCCTATAAGTGTCACAAACAGCCCTAGAGTTCGTACTAGAATAACACCTTAAGACACAAATCAACCAAAACCCTAGTGTCACCGAGATACTCCAATGTCACCTCAAGTATCCATGGGTATGATTATACGATATGCATCACACAATCTCAGATTCATCTATTCAACCAACACATCGAACCTCAAAGAGTGCCCCAAAGTTTCTACCAGAGAATCACGACGAAAATGTGTGCCAACCCCTATGGATAGGTTCATGGGCGGAACCCGCAAGTTGGTCACCAAAAAATACATCAAGTGAATCACGTGGTATCCCATTGTCACCACAGATACGCACGGCAAGACATACATCAAGTGTTCTCAAATCTTTAAAGACTCAATCCGATAAGATAACTTCAAAGTGGAAACTCAATCCATTACAAGAGAGTAGAGGGGGGAGAAAACATCATAAGATCCATATATAATAGCAAAGCTCGCGATACATCAAGATCGTATCACCTCAAGAACACAAGAAAGAGAGATCAAACACATAGCTACCGGTACATACCCTCAGCCCTGAGGGAGAACTACTCCCTCCTTGTCATGGAGAGCATCGGGATGATGAAGATGGCCACCAGAGAAGGATTCCCCCTCCGGCAGGGTGCCGAAACGGTTCTAGATTGGCTTTCCGTGGCTACTGGCAGCGGAACTCCCAATCTATTGTGCTCTCGGATGTTTTTAGGGTTTATGGAGATATATAGGCGGAAGAAGTACGTCAGGGGGCCACGAGGGGCCCACGAGGGTGGAGGGCACGCCCCCTACCTCGTGGCCTCCCCGAAGCTTCCATGAAGTAGACTCCAAGTCTCTCTGGTTGCTTCTGATCCAAAAATAAGTTCCGTGAAGTTTCAGGTCAATTGGACTCCGTTTGGTTTTCCTTTTGTACGGTACTCTAAAACAAGGAAAAAACAGAAACTGGCACTGTGCTCTGGGTTAATAGGCTAGTCCCAAAAATAATATAAAAGTGTATAATAAAGCCCATAAACATCCAAAACAGAAGATAATATAGCATGGAGCAATCAAAAATTATAGATACGTTGGAGACGTATCATGCTCCGACTAGAATCCCGTGTCGCTAGTGTTACAGACTACCTTGCTCGTCTGAAGGTTGTGGTGTCGCAGATTGACTCAGCACTTTGGCCATGGGAGATGCTCCAGAATGACCTCGAATCTTTGATGACTCGACTCAATGAGGTCCCTGGCCGAGTGCAGGAGTGGAAGAAGTCATCAGCTCGCTGCGGTGCTGACGTAGCTCTGTCGCTAGTTCGAGTCCACTGCAAGAAGGCCAAGGAGGAAAATCTAGCTGCGATCAAGGTTGCCAATACCAGGAGACACGACTTCCAGTCTTTCATGGAGACCTTCATTACTACCGCCACTCCAATTGGTGATGGAATCGACCTGGACGAGTTCGTCGAGCCTACCAGTCCTCCACCCGTGGAGTGAACAAACTTTTATAATCTGATTGAATTTGCCTCAGTTTGCCAAGTGGTCTTGTAACAGTTTAAACTCTTTTGGGCCTGATGCCCTAGTACTTTTAACTGTCGTCTGGGACCTCTTAGGTTTTATCTGAACCAGGTTGTTTTTGAATCTCTTGACTTTGATTCTTCAATCTGAATTGCTACTAACTTTGTGGTGCAGATCAGTCGAGTGGATCATAGACAAGGGCATCCGATGCCGTCCATGACCTGCTCGTCGTCTTTTTTGCAGGTAAGGATGGAGCGAGCATTGTATTTGTGTCGCAGCTCCGAGGGTAAGGTCGTGGACGGCTTGCACCTCATCGTCCTTGCGGATAAGGATGGAGTGGACGTTGTATTTGGGTCGTAGCTCTGAGGATAAGGTCGTGGTCGACCTGCACCTCATCATCCTTGCGGATAAGGATAGAGCGTGTTTAAAACTTAGGCGAGTACGAGACTGCAGCAAACCACTCGATTGGGAGGGTTGCTCTCCACTCGGTAGGATTTTTTAAACTTAGGCGAGTACTGGACTGTAGCTAAGCCCCCGGGTGGGAGGGTTGCTCACCACTCGGTATGATTTTTTAAACTTGGGCGAGTACTGGACTGCAGCTAAGCCCCCGAGTGGGCGGGTTGCTCAGTGATACGTCTCCGTCGTATCTATAATTTTTGATTGTTCCATGCCAATATTATACAACTTTCATATACTTTTGGCAACTTTTTATACTATTTTTGGGACTAACATATTGATCCAGTGCCCAGTGCCAGTTCATGTTTGTTGCATGTTTTGTGTTTCGCAGAATATCCATATCAAACGGAATCCAAACGGGATAAAAACGGATGGATATTATTTTTGGACTATTTGGAAAATCCCGGAAGAAAATCCACGCGAGACGGTGCCCGAGGTGGCCACGAGGCAGGGGGGCACGCCCTGACCCTCGTGGGCCACCCGTAAGGCGGTTGATGCCCTTCTTCAGCCGTAAGAAAGCTAATTTTTGGTAAAAAAATCACGTCGAAGGTTTCAAGCCAATCGGAGTTACGGGTCTCCATATATATACGAAACAGTGAAAGGGCAGCAGACCAGAACGCAGAAACAGAGAGAGACAGAGAGACAGATCCAATCTCAGAGGGGCTCTTGCCCCTCCCATGCCATGGAGGCCAAGGACCAGAGGGGAAACCCTTCTCCCATCTAGGGAGGAGGTCAAGGAAGAAGAAGACGAAGGGGGCCCCTCTCCCCATCTCTTCCGGTGGCGTCGGAACGCTGCTGTGGCCATCATCATCATCACCGCGATCTACACCAACACCTCCGCCATCTTCACCAACATATCCATCACCTTCCTCCCTCTATCTACAGCGGTCCACTCTCCCGCAACCCGCTGTACCCTCTACTTGAACATGGTGCTTTATGCTTCATATTATTATCCAATGATGTGTTGCCATCCTATGATGTCTGAGTAGATTTTTGTTGTCCTATTGGTGGTTGATGAACTGCTATGATTGATTTAATTTGATTGTGGTTATGTTGCTGTCCTTTGGTGCCCATCATATGATTGCGTGCGTGGATCACACCATAGGGTTAGTTGTATGTTGATAGGACTATGTATTGGAGGGCAAGAGTGACAGAAATTTCAACCTAGCATAGAAATTGATGCATACGGGATTGAAGGGGGACCCATATATCTTAATGCTATGGTTGGGTTTTACCTTAATGAACATTAGTAGTTGCGGATGCTTGCTAATAGTTCCAATCATAAGTGCATAGAATTCCAAGTCAGGGATGACATGCTAGCAGTGGTCTCTCCCACATAATACCTGCTATCGGTCTAGTAAAGTAGTCAATTGCTTAAGGGGCTATTTCGCAACTCCTACCACCACTTTTCCACAGTCGCTATATTTACTTTATTGCTTCTTTACTTACAACAGCCCCTATTTTTTATTTACGTAATCTTTATTATCTTGCAAACCGATCCAACAACACCTACAAAGTACTTCTAGTTTCGTACTTGTTCTAGGTAAAGCGAACATGAAGCGTGCGTAGAGTTGTATCGGTGGTCGATAGAACTTGAGGGAATATTTGTTCTGCCTTTAGCTCCTTGTTGGGTTCGACACTCTTACTTCTCAAAAACTATTGCGGTCCCCTATACTTGTGGGTTATCACTCACCACTCGGTAGGATTTTTGAAACTTAGGCGGGTACTGGACTGCAGCTAAGCCTCCGAGTGGGAGGGTTGCTCACCACTCGGTAGGATTTTTTAAATTTAGGCGAGTACTGGGCTGCAGCTAAGCCCACGAGTGGGAGGGTTGCTCACCACTTAGTAGGATTTTTGAAACTTAGGCGAGTACTGGACTGCCTCTAAGCCCCCAAGTGGGAGGGTTGCTCACCACTCGGTAGGATTTTTTAAACTTAGGCGAGTACTGGACTGCAGCTAAGCCCCCGAGTGGGAGGGTTGCTCACCACTCGGTAGGATTTTTTAAACTTAGGCGAGTATTGGACTGCAGCTAAGCCCCCGAGTGGGAGGGTTGCTCATCACTCGGTAGGATTTTTGAAACTTAGGCGAGTACTGGACTGCAGCTAAGCCCCCGAGTGTGAGGGTTGTTCACCACTCGGTAGGATTTTTTAAACTTAGGCGAGTACTAGACTGCAGTTAAGCCCCCGAGTGGGAGGCTTGCTCACCAGTCGGTAGGAATTTTGAATCTTAGGCGAGTACTGGACTGCAGCTAAGCCCCCGTGTCGGTGTCAAAACTGGTGGATCTCAGGTAGGGGGTCCCGAACTGTGCGTCTAGGCCGGATGGTAACAGGAGGCAAGGGACATGAAGTTTTACCTAGGTTCGGGCCCTCTTGATGGAGGTAAAACCCTACGTCCTGATTGATTAATATTGATGATATGGGTAGTACAAGAGTTGATCTACCACGAGATCGTAGAGGCTAAAACCCTAGAAGCTAGCATATGGTATGATTGTTGTATATCTCTATCGACTAGCCTGGCCTTGGTTTATATAATGCACGAGAGGCCTAGGATAACAAGAGTCCTAGCTGAATATGCCGGTGGGGTGGAGTCCTTGTCTTGATCGCCAAGTCTTGTGGAATCTTCCTTGTATGTGGCAACTGTCCGAACTGGCCCATGAGTATGCGGCCATGGGGGTCCTCGGCCCAATCAAACTGATCGGGAGACGATGTGATGAGTAACCCCTAGTCCAGGACACCGTTAGTAGCCCCCTGAGCCGGTCTTCAAGTTAGGGACGCTCCTCGATTCTTCCGAACTGTTCTTCATCTTCATTTGACGGTCTTGAAAACTGGTTCAACAAATATTCTCAGCTTCGATCTTGAGGATCACCGAAATGCATTCGGCGAGTTTACACGTCGGGTATCCGAGGAGCCCCTTTAAGTTTCCGGCCTTTATCAATGCCTTATTATTTTTATGCCACACCTCGGGTTTGAAGTTGTTCCCGGGAGGCAGTGTCCTCTTGCGCCCGAGCTCTAACGCCGGACTGCATTCGAGGTATCTATTGCGGCCGAGCACCAATGCCGGACCGCTTTCGAGCTCCAACGCCGGAATGTATCCGAGCTCCAACGCCGGACTAGGTCCAAGCTCCAACACCGGACTGTATCCGAGTTCCAACACCGAACTATCTCCGAGCTCCAACACCAGACAGTGTCCTAGCTCCAACGCCGGACTATATCCGAGGTGTCATATCACCTTGGTTCAAAAAAAAGTTGAAGGAGTTTAGCCGAGCTTAATGCCGGAAATGCCCTCTATGGAGCCAGCCACTAGCGCCCCAACTTTATGCCGGACTGCTTCCGAGGTGGTGCACCACCCCGACTGTGGGCCGATTTTTTGTCAATATTTTTTATTATTGCAATTTACTCTCTACCGAGATATATGGCCAGTAGCCCTCAAGGTGTGTATTGGTCTAAAACCCGAGATGCACCTGAAGGATGACGTAAGACCGCTCATCCCAGTAGCCGCTGAGACTCAGGTTGATTTGCAAAATCGGCCTGAGGATCAAGTCCTAGCTCGGCAAAATACTTCAGGACACAAAAAGCGGCGTCCTTAGTCCTCAAGACTCAGGTTGGGTGCGGCCGACCAACCTGAGGATCAAAATCTCCTCGGCAACTGTATTGCACTTAAAATTTTCTGCATTGAACAGGCAATGCAGTAGCCCCCGAGACACTGGTCGGGTGGTAACACCAGATCAGGGGATCAATGTGCCCCTTTAATATTTGTAAATAATAAGCCCGAGCCCAATAGCCCCCGAACCATAATGCGGGCACGGGTGGCCGAATTAAGGAACAATATCCATAGTAAAATCACAAATTATGTGTAATGACTCTATGTATCCAAGTACTTTACGTCATTAATGCTCGGATCCGCATTGTACAAAACTTTGTTGACCGACCATCGGCTTCCACCTCCTCGGCCAGTAGCCGAGGAGTGTTTGTCCTACTTTATAAAGCCTTTATGAGGGCAAAGATATACAACAAACAAGGCAATCTGGCCATACGGTTTTATAAACAAAGGTACGCAGGGAGTTATATTACTGTTTAACAGAAGAAATGTCTTCCAAAGAAAATAGTCCCGCTATCGGTTCCTTTCTTTGGGTTGTCATGCTAAGCATGATCATTAAACCTCAGCTCTAATGTAAGAGAAAAATATTGAGGATTTAGTTTGGGAGGCCAGTTAATAGCCCCCGGTAGTGTTCGGCGATAGTCGGGGTCAAGCTGTAAACACTTCGGCCAATGTTATGAATGACCCATCATTTAACATAGTCATCGGATCGCTGACCAATTTATGCTTATTGTGAAAGTCAGTTTTCGGCTTTATCCACTGAGGTGCTTAACCATGTGAGCTGGAAGCACAATCGCAGTGGTTCTCCCTTTGCACGCCTAGCCGAACAAAACGGAACGTAGGAAGCAAGTGCAGGAGCCGGGCAACCCAACTATTGACCGAAGACACAATTCGAAACCGATGCATATATAGCAATATCTGAGAATGTTTTTGCCGAATCCCTAAAGGTGTCCGGCGTTGCACTGCGAGACTAATGATGGAAAAGCACAAATAGTTTAAAAGTGCCAAAAAGCTTGGAAAACCAAGAAACGTCAGTAAAAACATGACGTCCGAACAATATCAAGTGTTCGGTGCCAATCCGAAAGTTGGTCTTAGAAAAAAGAAGTGCTTCTGTCGTGCTTTAACATGATACATACTATCTCAAGACTTCGAGTGGGTCAGCCTACGGCTTCAACCTCCTATCCCGAGGGCGGAGTACTTCGCATCAGGCCAGTTTAGCAAACTAAACTCTAGCGGCTTTGAGAGAGAAATTAGGCTCCCCGGCTAGTGACTGCACACTCGTGTCGAAAAAAGGAGTGATAAATGATAATAATAAAACTTTGCAACGACTAAGAAGAAGAACACTTATTGTAAAACGGCTCAAATAAACTTAAGAGCCCCCAAGTGACTTGGGTAGATGAATGATTGCATGTACCGAAGTACTCATATCATATCTATGTTCAACCGAACTTTAAACGCGTCTTAACCGACCGTCAGCTTCTCCCTCTTCGGTCAAGGACCGAAAACTGTTATGTACTCCATCGGTCGAGAATATCGACGGTGTTTCCAATAACCAGGCAATCAGGCCATAAGGCTATAACAGACAAAGCGCGCTCAGGGAACTTATGCTATATTACCGTGAAGTGTAAGATGCATCTTCGAAGAAAATAGTACCCCCACCGATACCTTTCTTCGGTGCTCATTGTTATTATGAGACTTGTGCAATAGATTTTTTGTACTCATGAGTTCCGTTGTGTGCCGACCATCATTGAAAACTATAAGAGCGCTAGCTTTCGGCTTCACCCAGTCTGAGGTCCGGCTCGGGCGACCCGATCGTGACAATCGCAGAGGTGCTCCCTTTACTCCCTAGCCGAACAATCGGGAATGTAGGGGTAAACACAGGAGCGAGGCAACCCAGCTTGCAAATCGCTTAAGTCAATATGGTGCATATTGTGGCGTAATACACGAACAAGGAACGAAGCCGTACAAGTATAATCATATGCAAGTAGAAAAGCTTCATGAAGGAAGCCCCCAAATGAATTGGGTATTTGAATTTATGCGTCACAAACAAAGTTTGCACAAGGAAAATTTTTATAAGCAACTTTTTTCCAAAAAGGTATAATGCTTGGTCGACTTAGCTGGTTAATGTGTTCGGTATTGATGACGCGCTCCGAGCTTGATGCGGGGCAAGGTTCCATCCCCCAAGCTGGTCCCGAGGTGGCAGAGCAGAGAGCTCGACACGCTGAAGTGGTGACATAGCACGGTCAACGCAGACCAGCAGAGTGACACCGAAGTCCCCGGATCATTTTCCTGTGCACAAAAAATAGTGCAAACCGGAGATAATAGTAATAATGATAATTAAAAAAATGTTGCATAATAAATAATTTATGCATAGTGAGGAATAGAAGAAATATGGCCTGGCGCCGAAGTCAATGTCGATGCAGGGCATCGGCGTGATGTAGTAAAGGCGTGGCAAAGCCTGAATTCACAGGTCGGTCCGAGCTCCGGATGCGGCGTTCGCCGGACTATGTACGGAAACTGATCGAACCACCACGCGACCGTCGTTAATGCGGTCACCATTTGATAGACCTGTGTACATATCATGGACAAACCAAAGTAATAATTCCTTGGGAAAAATGAACCCAAACAAGCAAAAAATACTAGGATTAATAGCACCTGGTTTATTTGTTGTAGCAATCTGAAGGAAGGTGATTACCAAAATTGGGATTCGCTCCGCACACCCATTGCCTGATGGGCGATAAAATGACGGCATGGCAATGCTGGTAAAGGTTGACTCGCCGAGGCAAAGCCCTCGGCCCAGCTAACGTGACGGAGCTGGTCGGCTAGTGAGTGTCCGGAGTAGGTTGATGAAGAGATGGTGAAGCCCCCGGTCCAGCCGAGATGTCGAAGCCTCGACGTCAGCCGATGAGTCAAAGTAGGTCGGCGTGATGGACACCAGCTTGAAGAAGCAATAGTGCGGCCCTGTCGATGCAGGTCGTGACGTGGTCGATGCCGGCTTGATGAAGCGACCGTGCGGCGATGCCGGTATGCCCGCTCCGTGTAATCCGTGGGGCGGCGATGTTGACGATGATTTATCCTTCACGAAGCCGGACTCTTGTTCAGCTTGCCAAGATGATGATCTGAAGAAGTTGAGCTCAGCTAAAGTGACGACGTGTCTAGCGCAGGTCGGCAGCCGTGGAGTAATATTGCCGGACTGGTTTGACACCAGCATGATGTTGAAGATCATGTTCAAAAGATCTTAAGGTTAGTGGGATGTGTTCGGGAACAAAACACAATACCCCATACGAAACTTCCTTCAAAAGGGATGTCCGAAATCCCATTCATAAAAAAGATGAACTCGGGTCGGATTCGTTTTCGCACAGAAAACAGATCCAAAAAGTGATGCACGAATAAGAAGGTTCCCGGAGTTTGGACGGTCGGATCGAACTGAAATTTTGAGAGGTGGTAGATATAGGAATTCCGCAGCCGATCAATGGTTGGATCTTCCAAAGGACGTCCGAGATAGAAGTTGGACACCACGCCCTAAACTCATCCAAATTACCATCCAGATTTGACATGGCTCCGGTATATCGTGGATTGCTAGAGATTCCTCCATCGGAACTCGATGAAAACTTCCAGGGTTGTTATAGACTCAATTCCGCACAATTGCACAAAAGCGATCATCAAAGCGATACTCGAGGAGGTGGTGGTGGCAGCTACGAGTTCGCTGTCCAAAAAAATAGCACGGTCGCTTGAGGGCAATGTTGACGTTGAGCCCCCGAGCTCCATAGATGATTCCTCTGTGATCTTGATAGAGATCGGAGTTGATGTTTGATGAAGGCCCTCGTACGAACATGGTGATCCGAACACGGGGCACAATTGTTGGTCGAATCAAGGTGACCAGTCAAACTGGTGACGAAGACGCCGAAGTCGCAGTTGATCTGCAGGCGAGCCATCGATCCTTTTGTCGATCACACAGCAGAACTCTCAATGAAAGCACCAATGTCGGTGTCAAAACCGGTAGATCTCGGGTAGGCGGTCCCGAACTGTGCGTCTAGGCCAGATGGTAACAGGAGGCAAGGGACATGAAGTTTTACCCAGGTTCGGGCCCTCTTGATGGAGGTAAAACCCTACGTCCTGCTTGATTAATATTGATGATATGGGTAGTACAAGAGTTCATCTACCACGAGATCGTAGAGGCTAAAACCCTAGAAGCTAGCATATGGTATGATTGTTGTATATCTCTATCGACTAGCCTAGCCTCGATTTATATAATGCACCAGAGGCCTAGGATAACAAGAGTCCTAGCCGAATACGCCGGTGGGGTGGAGTCCTTGTCTTGATTGCGAAGTCTTGTGGAATCTTCCTTGTATGCGGCAGCTGTCTGAACTTGCCCATGAGTATGCGGCCATGGGGGTCCTTGTTCCAATCCAACTAATCGGGAGACGATGTGATGAGTACCCCCTAGTCCAGGACACCGTCACCCCGAGTGTGAGGGTTGCTCACCACTCGGTAGGCTTTTTGAAACTTAGGCGAGTACTTGACTGCAGCTAAGCCCCCAAGTGAAAGGGTTGCTCACCACTCGGTAGGATTTTTTAAAACTTAGGCGAGTACTGGACTGCAGCTAAGCCCACGAGTGGGAGGGTTGCTCACCACTCGGTAGGATTTTTTAAACTTAGGAGAGTACTAGACTGCAGCTAAGCCCCCGAGTGGGAGGGTTGCTCACCACTCGGTAGGAATTTTTAAACTTAGGCGAGTGCTGTACTGCAGCTAAGCCCCCGAGTGGGAGGCTTGCTCACCACTCGGTAGGAATTTTGAATCTTAGGCGAGTACTCGACTGCAGCTAAGCCCCTGAGTGGGAGGGTTGCTCACCACTCGGTAGGATTTTTGAAACTTAGGCGAGTACTTGACTGCAGCTAAGCCCCCAAGTGGGAGGGTTGCTCGCCACTCGATAGGATTTTTGAAACTTAGGCGAGTACTGGACTGTAGCTAAGCCCCCGAGTGGGAGGGTTGCTCACCACTCGGTAGAACTTAGGTGTATCTGGTTCGCAGCTAAGCCCCCGAGTGAGTGGATTGCCCCTCACTCGGTGGGATTTTGTTTTCTGAAACTTAGGCGAATCGGATTCGCGACTAAGCCACCCACTGGCGGATTTTGGACACATGTATATGTAATAACAATCATTTAGGAGGTCGCAAAACCATGTCTTTGATTAAATAAACTGAAAGGTACTTCTTATTACATCTCGACAGCCTGAATGCTTAAGTGTTAAAGTGGCAGAGAAGCTCCGCATTCCAAGCGTGTGGCTCATCCTTCTTGGGCTGCACATCATACAGGTGGTATGCTCCATTGTGAAGCACTTTGGTGATGATGAAAGGGCCCTCCCAAGCGGGAGCCAGCTTGTGTGGTCGTTGCTGATCCACTCGGAGAACCAGGACCCCTTCCTAAAATGCTCGACCCCTGATGTCTCTGGCGTGGAACCGACGAAGTTCTTGTTGATAGATGGTCGACCTGATCAACGCCATTTCTCTTCCCTCTTCCAGAAGGTCAACAGCATCTTGTCAGGCTTGCTCTGCTTCTGCCTCTGAGAAGAGTTCCACCCGCTGTCGGGGGTTCGGTGCGACATATGCCAAAGGATGGCTTATCATGGTGGGGGCGAGTAGAACGTCGCCGGTGCCTGGAAACGGGATAAGGCGAAGGCATGCACGCCGGCGAATCTTACCCAGCTTCGGGGCTCTCTAGGGAGATAATACACCTACTGCTGCTCAACGGGGTCTCCGCATGATCACTATGGCAAAGTGTTTACATGATTGCTCCTCGAGCTATTTCCTGGAGGTAGGAGAAGGCAAGGCTAGCTCTCTCCTTCCTATATGACCTGGTCTAGTGCTAATGGATTCCAACCCTTTGCATGGATGCCGTGGGGGTTTATATAGGCCTACCCCCAGGGGTACAATGGTAATCTAGCTGGGCGCGGGCCCAGCCGTCAGTCTCTCTGGCCGCCGTCTTATCCGCCGACTCCTGAGGCCCACTGACTAGTGGGCCCTGCCGACTGGCTCGGTACGGAGCCGACAGGCCGCGTGCGCCGCGGGCGGGTCTTGCCGGCTGTGGATTACTGTAGTCGTGCCTCTAATGACGCAAGCTCGTTCATGAGGTCGTGGCGACAGCTCCGCCGTCTGGCGGGCGATCATGGTGGCCACTACCTGTCGCGTCTGAATAATGGCACGTGGGGCCCGTGGGAGGGGCCGACCGACTTCTGGTGGCTGACTTCCATCCGGGCCGACTGGCGGCGCTCTCGCCATCTTTCGTACGCCCGCCGACTGGTGGGACCCATCATCCCTGGGTCGTACCGGCTGGCCGTCGTGGGCACAGGACTCCGCCCTTTGGGGTTGACGTCAGGGCCGGCATGGCAATAGTGTCGCGCCGCGTGGAGATCTGTGCGGGTACGATGTACTGTAGCCACGCCTGCCCTTGGAAAAGGGGTGGGAGTGGACCTTACTATGGCCACTCCTCGTCCCGTCCCTCTTTATGAGGGCATGGGGGTTGTTGGTGTCGCGGGCTGACTCCCCAAGGCCGGCTTCTCTGGAAGTCGCCAGTCAGGAGTCGGCTTATCCTGAAGTCGTCCATGCCACTCGGCCGCGAGTGGGAGTCGGCCGCCTCGCCGCCGACTCTCAGAAGACGGCTCTTCATCCTGGGGTCTCAAGGGGTGCAATCTGCCTCAATGTCTTGAAAGGTTCTGGGCCTGGGTTAGCCTACCCGTGGCCCATTACTCCGACAGTAGTCCCCGAAGCTGGTGAGGCTCCGAGGGCGACATGTCGAGGAGCCTCAATAGTTTCTTCTCTCCGGCGGTTGGATCTAGGCCTCGCTAGCCGTCTTCTGTCAAGCCGACTAGTTAGAGTCGGACTTGCTCAAGGCCGACTTGCCCCTAAAAAAGTTTGAACGTTGCGGCGGAGTTCAGGCGGCGTGCCTGATAAGCTTCCGGGTTGCCGCCCTTGGTGGACCCGTCGCGAGGCGCCACATGGCTGAGCTAGTCTGCTCACCCACTCGCGCGACGGGACACGCCTATATGCGGGGCCCACCACTACCGCGCCTCGGCATGCGAACGGATCTGTTGTGGCCGCGCGGACGGTTGGGATTCCCGCGCGGTTATTGCACGTGGTAACTTCGTGTGGTAAATCGTGGGGGTTGTGGGGTCCTGGGCGCAGTTAATCCCAAGACCGCCCCCTCGGCTTCTCAGCCCACGAGCCTACAAGTAGGCGGGGGGAGGGGGCGGCGAAGCATGCGCGCCCATTCTCCCCACTCCCTTTTGCTCCTTCTTGCTTCTTCTTCCTCTCGCCGCTACTGCTCCGAACCACGCCGCGCCCGCAGCGATGAGCTCTTCCTCTGCCGTCCTGCCTCCTGCTGTACGCTCCAGAGTGTGGGATGGCTCCGAGGTTGATGACAACGACATCGAGATCCTCCGCCAGACACGGCGGCTGCCCGGCAGGGACTTAGTGCGGGTCCGCCTCGCGCCGGAGGGGGAAATATCGCCGGCGCCGGAGGAGGGCGAGCGGGTCATATTCCGCTCGCACCTTATGCACGGCCTGGGGCTGCCGGCGAGCGGCTTCTTCCACTCCTTCTTGGAGTTCCATGGGCTCCAGCCGCACCACCTTACTCTGAACACGGTGGTGCTGCTGGCTGCCTTCGCCACCCTGTGCGAAGGCTTCCTCGGTGTTCTCCCCACCATCGAGCTCTGGGATGAGTTCTTCCAGTCCAAGCTCGGCACACACGTCGCCGGCGTGCCGGCCCAGTGGGGTGCATTTATCGCGATGCGAAGAGCAGTGGCCGACAATCCGTTTCCCACCGTCGCACTGATTAAGTCGGTGAAGATGTGGCAGCGGTCCTATTTTTATGTGAAGAACGTCGCCCCAGAAGGCGACTGGGTTAACATGCCGGCTTACGAAGCCAGCGCACCGGCTGGAAGGCTCCCCAGCTGGTCACACCGAGCCAAGACGCTGTCTCCCGCTGGTGCCACCGCCGTCGCGCGACTCCGAGTGCTGATGCAGTCAGAGGGCTTGACCGGGGCCGACTTGCTGGCCGCCTTCGCGGCGCACCGAGTCCTCCCACTCCAAGGCCGACCTCACCTGATCTGCCAGATGAGTGGTCATCGGGACCCAAGTCGGATGTGCTCCAAGGACATGCCTCATGCGGAGGTGGCGAACACGGTGAACTACATCGCGAACTGCGGTCTCTCGGTGGACTGGCGGTTCGGCAAGAAGCCGTATTCGCGCGCCAACCCCCTGCCTATTGTAAGTCGTCTCCTTCTTCTTCTGTTTCTTTTGTTGCCGAGTCCGACTTGTCAAGTCTGACCGTTTTTGTTTTGAATCAGAACCCTCTCGTCCCTCCTTCGGCCGGCACCGCGGGGCCGGCTCATTAGTTTGTCCTCGATCGGGCAGAGAGCGACGTCGACGATCCTGACTTGGGTGCGGCGGCCATGGAGGCCGACGCCGAGGGAGGAGGAGGATAAGCAGGCGGCTCCAGGTCTTCGGCCACTTTCGCTAACTGGCCTGACGACGAGGCCGAGGGAGAAGTCGCCCCATGTCGCCAGCCAAAGGCCGGCCATCCAAGCGTGAGTTCCTCCGCCGGCTTGGACACTCAAGGCGGTGCGAAGAAGCGCTGGGTCGGGCCGAGTACGCTTGGTGGCCGGTCGAAGAAGTTCAAGGGAGCGGCCGCCGCGACCAAGCGGGAAGAGGCGGCCGCGAAAGCCAACCGCTTCCGTAAGGAAGTGAAGAAGCCGCCGCTGGTCTCTGCGTAAGCGCCTCCGTCCCTTATCTTTATTTTCTCTTTGTTGATCTTGTCTGAGTTTTTCATATGCTTTTCTCGCCTCAGGGCTCCCCTCACTCTTGAGAGGGTTGCCGCCGCCTCCGTTATGGGGTCGGTGGAGACGTATGCCACCACTCGGCGGATTGACCCCGCCGCCGACCTTCGGGAGGCGAGGGAGCGGAACGCGCAGGAGAAGCGCGAAGAGGACGAGGCCGCACGGCGAGAGAAAGCGGAGGCCGAGAAGGCAGAGGCCTCCACCCTGAAGAAGCTGGAGGCAGCCGAGGTTGCCGCTGCGGCAAAGCGGCCGGCTAAGGAAGTCGCGCCCCGACGGTCGGCGGAGTTCGTCACCCCTCTAAACTCTGTGCCGCTGCCCCAGGAGTTCATGGGGCAGTCAGGGGAAGCCGGCGGCGAGTTCCCGACCATGGAGAGAGCCGGCGGCGACGCCCCCATGCCGGACGCGGTCGCGCCGCCCCCGTCGCCGTCTAGGAGCGCGCAAGGCAAACAACTGGCGGATCCGCCCTTGCCGCCGAGTGAAGACGAGGCCGTGGCAAGGCTACTCCTTCAAGTCGGCTCGCCAACGCACCACCGTCTTGTGCAGGCGACTTCGGTGCCACGCCCCTTGGAGACCGCCACCGCCAGCTCGAGGATTCCAAACGCTGAAGCGACGAGCGCCTCGCCCATTGGGTGGGTGCGAGGAGGCGGCACGGGCCCGCTGAACCAGGCGCTTCTGGATGTCCAGACGAAGATGCGAGCTGAGATCGACGCTGTGACACCCTGAGACCGTTGCGCCAGGTGTCGTCCAGTTATTCGATGTTGTTGCCTTGTCATTTTCTTGCGTGTTGCATCTTGCCATGTCATCATGTGCATGGCATCATCATGTTTTCAAAACTTACATCCGTCCGGGTTTCCCCAGTTCCATCTGTTATCCGTTCTAAGCCCAGACACACTTGCACGCGCCCGCGGCACGTTCGAATATTATTTTATAAGTGGCCGGAAAATGTTCTCGGAATGGGTTGAAAGTTGGTGTGCGGTCTTATTATAGTGTAGATAGGCCGTCTGCCAAGTTTCATCGCATTTGGAGTTTGTTTGATAGCCCAACGGATAACTATAGCGGCAGTATAGCCGGTCTAACGTCGGATGTTTTTGGTCTCCGGAAATAGTCGCCGGGCCTCTCCTCTTCTCTCTTCTCAGCCCTTTGCCTTCTGCACTACCTCTCACCGCCATGACCTACCTAACCTCTCTCGTCAGCCCGCAGACCTCCTCCCGCGCGCGTCCGAAATCTGTCCCGGACCCGAACCGGGCAGTCGTCACCGTTGGGTCCGGATCATCCCCAAACATCTACAAAACATCTCTGTTTTCTTATTTGGGCTTCCTAGCCTATTTTTTCAATCGTCCGAATACGATCAGAAGGACCGAGGTAGCCCCTAACGTAATCTATGATGTATATACAGTCCACCCTTAGTCTTTTGGACAAACCCTAAAATCTAGGGACTTTGTCCCGTCGAGCCGCCGCCACCTACCGCATCTACCTCGGGATCCCCTTCTCATTTTTCCTCCACCCACCAACCAGCTCTCTCCACTGCTACTCTTCGATCCAAATTTTCCCTCGGCCTCCAACCTGCAGACCTTCTGCTCGATCCGGATGGGATCGAGGTTGTGCCCCTTGTCCCGCGCCCCTGTTTCCCTCGATCCAGATCGGGCGCAACTCGATCCCGAGCACCTCGCGCCGCCCAACCATCTTCTCCCTGTTGTCGCCTTCGGCGACCAGGCATCTGGATCCGCCGCCTCCTACCCCAGGTCGCGCCGCCCAAGCAGTGCAACGCGACTCCCCTTCTCTACTTTTTCACCTGTGCCCACCTTCTGCTCTAAGTGCCGCCGCCATTTTCGTGCAGGAGCCAAGCCGAGCCTCTCGTCGCCAAAAGCCACCGTGGCCAGCCGCCGAAGCCAGACTGGAGCATGCCGCAGCTCCTCTGCCTCCTTCCTCTCTCTCTTTCTCTTTCTCTATCGCTTCTCTCTCCCGTGTTTCACCCTCTCTCTCCCTATCCCGTTGTAACAGAGACCCCTGCAAGTTCCCGTCGCCATGGACGACCTCCTCATCGCCCGTCCGTCGCCTGAGGCTCCGCAGCCGCGCCAAGTCCCGTGCCATCGAGTCGTCGCCCTTGTTTTCCCTCGCCATGGAGTCCCTTGCTCCTCCCTTGCGCCTGAAACTGGTTCTGCCGGCCTCTGCTTACTCTGTATCAAGCAGAGGAGAACGCGAGCGCTTCGCCTCAGCCTCCTCGACCTCCTTCGCACCAAATCCGTCGGGTCCCGACCATCCCCGTCGTTGCCGGACTTCTCAGCTCACCGGAGCCCCAAGACCTCGCGCCCAAGTCCCTCGCCGGCGTCCTGCCCCGTTGGAGCCGCAGCGCCGCCTCTGCCTCTGTTCGCTCGGAAATGAGCACCCGCCTGCGTTGACTTCTCTCGCATGAATCCATCCAGGCCTCAACTACCTCCAAGCCCAGCTCCACCAAGGCGGCCTACCTCTCCTCCAGACGGGCCAAGGCCCACTGGGTGAGCTGACCCCAGCGCCCCACCCTTTTTTTCTTTCTTTTTTCTCTCTCTATTGGGCCAGCCTGCAGTTTCAGCCCGAGTGTGTTTTTTTCCTATCCAGCGATTTTCCAATTTATCCCAGAGAGTGCAGTTTTACAGAAAAGTCCTTCATCATCATGCATTTAATAACTCACAAATGGTGCATCATATTTAAACAAAATTTATATGAAAAATGATTAGAATTTTGTGTAGGTTCATAATATCCAATTTTCATACATGTTTAAAATGTGTAATATGCTGTTTGTGTTTATTTTGCATAATGCCATGCTAAAATGATTTATGTCATAACTAAATAACCGTAGCTCCAAACTTAACAAACTTTATATGTAAATGGGGTAGAAAAATGCCTAGATTTACTTGGTCCACTCATCTTGCATGTTTAACAACTCTAAAATAATGTTTAGGGCAGAACAGTACCAAATCTATAATATGCTCATGAGGAGTTTCCGGACTTGTTGTTTGTTGTTTCCGGCCTCATTTAAACTTGACTAGATAGGTAGTTTTCTTTGCTTCACCCTCTTGCCATGTTTAACAACATTTAATATTGTTGGGTACATAAACGAGAGAGAACTAAATAAATCATGTGGTGTTTCGCGAATATGCAACGGAGTTGCATGTTGAGCTCCACTTAATTTGTAGGATTGTTTGTGCATTTTGCCATGCCATGTTTCATTAAACCGTACATGCATCATACTTGATTGTGCATCATGCCATGATTATGTGATGGTTGTTTACTTTGTTGTTTGTTTCTTTCCGGGTTACTTCTCACGTTAGCTTCAGTTTGATTCTGGAGTTGTGAGGATCCGATCATCTACGTCCATTTGTCTTCTTCATGGACTCGTTCTTCTTCCTTGCAGGATTTCAGGCAGGATGACCATACCCTCGAAATCTCTTCTATCTTTGCTTGCTAGTGGCTCGCTCTTTTGCTATGCCTATGCTGCGATACCTACCACTTGATTATCATGCCTCCCATATTGTTAAGCCAAGCCTCTAACCCACCTTGTCCTAGCAAACCGTTCTTTGGCTATGTTACCGCTTTGCTTAGCCCCTATTATAGCGTTGTTAGTTGCAGGTGAAGATTGGAGTTTGTTCCATGTTGGAACATGGTTATTTTGTTGGGATATCACAATATCTCTTATTTAAATAATGCATCTATATACTTGGTAAAGGGTGGAAGTGTCACACCCTAGCTAGTCATGCATTAGAGTGCTGCATCATGTTTACTCTTTCATCAGAAACTTGAAATGGGGATGACAGAACCCCAGTCCCCTCTGAAACCAACTAGGGTTTACTAAAATAATTTTCAATGAACCTGAAATGCCCTTCTAAAATGCCCATCATTTTTGCCTTGGTTCAGAACCTCTGCCAAAAGTGGTGCACATTTTCCTAGGCCATCCTAGGGTTTTGAATTAAATCATAGCTATTTGAATTTGGGCATTTAAAATAATATATAATATTTAAATGCTCAAATATCTCCAAACTAAAATGTTTCATGTTGGAAATAATCCAACTTTGGACCAGGAGTAGTTTGGTGATTTTTGGAGTTGCCTAGGTATTTTATTTAATTCAACAAAGTTGCAGATATATTAAATAAAACCAGAAAACAGAAAAGAGAGGGGAAGACTTACCTGTGCGGCCCAGCCAGCTGGCCGGCCCAGCTAGCAACCGGCCCAGCCCAGCACTGTAGCTCCCCGTCGTCTTCCTCCCCTCGCCCCGAAGCTGCTGCGTGCTCGCGCGCGCGCGGCCGCGCGGCCACCTCCTGCTTGCCGACGACCTCCTGGCCGCGTGGACGACGTCTGCAGCCGTCCTGATCCCCCCTGCTCTCTCTCACTCTCCCCCGGCTCTCCCTCGCTCTCTCCCTCTCACGGCCGAAGCACACCGTCGCCGCCGTTCGCCTTAGCCACTGCCTCCGACCACCCCTCGCTCCCCCGATTAGCTCAGGAGCTCCGCCTCGACTCCCTCTTCCTCCCCACCGCTCCACGAGTCCCCGGAAGCCCTGCATCGCCGCCACGTCGCCGTTCCCCTCTTCGGGCTCCGATCACCGTCGCCGACGAATTCGCCGTCTCCAGCGCGTCCCCGAGCCCGCTTCGACGCCCACTGCAACCGCGGTGAGCTACGCCACCGTTTCCCCCTTCTTCCCTGCTCTCTCCCGACCCCTAGGCCCTAGCCCCACCGCGGCCGAAAGCTTCACGCCGCCGGCGATGTCGCCGTCGTGGCCACGGTCGCCGTAGCGCCCAACCGAGCTCACCATCGTGCTCCACATCTCACTAGGAGCACGTAGCACGCTCCAACACCCCCCCTAACGCCCTGCAACACCCCTCCCGTGCACGACCGAACCCCGGCGGCCGCAACCGAGCTCGCCGCCGTCGACTCCGGCCACCCCGACCCCAATGGACTCCGCCAAGAGCCGCGGGTCGTCCTCAGCTTCACTCCGGTGGCCTCCGCGGTTCATTTGGTGGCCGAAACGACCAAAACCACTATCGCCGCCGCACTGTTGGTCGCCGCCGGCCAGAACTCCGGCGAGCTGACGTGGCCTAGTTAATTAGCCACTAACCCACCACCTACTGACGCTGACAAGTGGGCCCCAGGGCTTAGTCAAAGCTAACCAGCCCGGGTCAACACGGGATTAGCCCCTGTGTCACTGACGTGTGGACCCCACACGTCAGGTTTGACCCGAGCCAGCCCTGTTGACCTGCTGATGTCACTGTGACGTCAGGCTGACGCAGTAAATGATATTTCTGGATTTAAATTAAATCAGGAAATTCCAGAATATTAATTAAACTTCAAAAATTCATAACTTTTATTCTGTAACTCCAAATTGGACAAATTATATATGAAAAATGATCAGAAAAATCCAATCTATCCATCTGTACTATTTTCATGCATGATCAAACAAGTTAAATTGATGTTTTAAACAGAACAAGGAAAAGCACTTTAAAAGGCCATAATTGAATTTGAAATTTGAATCTTTGATTCAAATTTGCTCAAACACTTCTGGCTTTAGTTGCATTAGCCCAACACACTCATATTGCCATGTTTCATGCATGCATCATATTGTTGCACATTGTTTGGTGATGCCTGTGTATCGTTATCCTTTGCGACAGGATCTGTCCCCGAGGAGTACCGTGATTACCCTAACGAAGAACCGTATCCGTGCAACGAACCATCAGGCAAGCAACCAACCATTTGATCATATCGATACAATCCCATGTTCTCGCTCCTGCTCTCTTTTACTGCATTAAGACAACGCGATTCAAACTGCTGTGTGCTACGGTAGTTGAACCCATTTCCTCTGCATGACCTGTCATTGCCACAGTAACTAGATGAAACCCACTAGCATGTGTAGGAGTTGATTGAGCCATATGTATGTGTTGTTCCTACCTTGCTATGCCTGCTATGCTTAGAGTCGTGTCAGGTCTGGTTCATCTGGGTGATGGGCTAGAGTGAAATGATTATGTCGGTAATGAGAGTGGTGTGGTGAACACGATTTGGTAAAGGTATCGATGAGAGGCCATGTAGGAGTACATGGTGGGTTGTTTCATTGAAGCCGACCTTAAGCACTGAGATCTGTATGTGTGATTTAAGAATCAGCTACTACCATACATTGGGCCCTGAAATATGACCCCGCTCAACTTCTTATTCACCCTAGCTCTCTGTCCAGGAGTTGCAAGTAGTTTCTGGTGTTTGTAGCCTACTGGAGGCCGTGGACAGCGCTGACCGTAGGGGTGGGCTGTGATGCGGTAGGTACGTGGCCGGGTGTACCGAATACCCGTTAGGTATCTCGGGAACCCTGTTCACATCGTTCGGGGCCGTATGGGAAACCTCGGCCGGACTCCCTGCGGATGGAACCTGAATAGGCGATAAACCTGGACTAGAGGCTTAAGTGTTTAGGTAGGTCGTGGTCTACACCCACGTCGGCTTTCGCTTGAAGTCTGCCGAGCACATGTCGTGTGCAGACGCTAAGTGGTGGAAACATGTATGAAGAAGTACACCCCTGCAGGGTTAACATGATCTATTCGAATAGCCGCATCCGCGGTAAAGGACTACTTGGTTGCCTATACAGTTCATAGACAAGTAAATGGAAACTACTAAAAGCCTCAAGATAAGTGTGAGTGCCGAGGATGGCTATTCCGTAGGAAGACGGAGGTGGATCCTCGGTAGTGTATTGAAGTGGTGAGTAGTGGACTCGTGTGCGCAAAACTGTTTCAAATGGAGTATCGTAGGATAGTCTAGCCAAGAGTCAAAGCTGGCTTGCTGCAATAACTCCACCAACCCTTCTTGATACTATGCATGTATGTAGGATCTGATGTAAGTCTTGCTGAGTACCTTTGTACTCATGTTGCTATAATCTACATTTTTACAGAAGACGCTGCAACCCCTTCTGATGGGTTCTATGTAGACGTTGACATCAACGAGTAGGCTAAAGACCCAGGTGGTGACCCTGAGCTTGTGAAGGACCACATAGTATAGCCAGGCTTTCCAAGCCTCTTTTATTTTACTAGTTGTCTGTACTCAGACAAGTTACTTCCGCTGTTAGCTTGTATGATTGTATGACTTGTATGTTGGGTCGTGAGACCCGTACCTTTGTGTGTATGTTATGTATGGCTCACTGAGCCTTAAATAAAGTACTTGTGTCGTAGAGTCATGTTGTGATGCTTCGTTGTATTTGCACATATCGAGCATATTGTGTGTATGATTGAAATGCTTGGTATGTGTGGGATCTGACTATCTAGTTGTTTATCTTTAGTAGCCTCTCTTACCGGGAAATGTCTCCTAGTGTTACCGCTGAGCCATGGTAGCTTGCTACTGCTCTGGAACACTTAGGCTGGCCGGCATGTGTCCTTCTTCGTTCCTGTGTCTATCCCTTCGGGGAAATGTCACGCTTTGAGTACCGGAGTCCTGTTAGCCCGCTACAGCCCGGTTTACCGGAGTCCTGCTAGCCCAGTGCTACAGCCCGGACCCATTTGCTGATGACCGACACGTTCGAAGCTGGGTCATGGATGCCTGTCCCTGTAAGTCTGTGCCACTTTGGGTTTACGACTAGTCATGTCAGCCCGGGCTCTTTATCATATGGATGCTAGCGACACTATCATATACGTGAGCCAAAAGGCGCAAACGGTCCCGGGAAAAGGTAAGACGACACCCGTGGGGATACCGTGCGTGAGGCCGCAAAGTGATATGAGGTGTTACCAGCTAGATCGATGTGACATCGAGTCGGGGTCCTGACAGCGTTGGCATCAGAGCCGGACTGCCTGTAGGTTCTCCAAGCCAAACTGGTCGATGTTGAGTCTAGAAATTCTTTAGTTATATGTAGGGGAATTGTTTGTGGGTTGGAACGTAAGGCTCTTTTTTTACTCCTTATACCTTATGACATTCTGATCTGAGTCAGTCCATTCTTCCACCCCAGCTCGTATCCGAGCCCACTGACGTGCTCATCGTGATCTCAGGAGTCCGTAGCACGCCCCAGCTCCTCCTGCCGTGCTTCCTAACCCCGACCCCGAGATTGCCCGAACTCCGGCAGCCGCAAAGGAGCTCGCCGCCGGCAGCTCCGGCCACCCCAGCTGCTGTCACTTACCTCTTTAGATGCGCCTTCCTCCCAGGAACCCGTAGGAGCAAACCGCACGTCAAATGGTGCTCCGTAGCGAGCGCACGGCGCACCTCCGCTGTCGGCCGTGGTCGTCGCCGGCGACACTCCGGCGACTGCCGACGTGGCACGCCTAATTAGCACTAATGACGCTCTAAACACCCCCCCACAGCCACTGACAGTGGGCCCCGTAGTGGGTCAAAGCCCGGGTCAACGCGGGATTAGCCCCTGTGTCACTGACGTGTGGACCCCACACGTCAGGTTTGACCTGGACCGCCCGTTGACCTGCTGAGGTCAGCATGAGGTCATGCTGACGCCATAATTCATTTTCTGGAATTATTTTAATTCTAAATATTCAGGAAATTCCAGAAAATGCCTAAAACTTCTAAAAATCATAGAAAATTAACCGTAACTCCAAATTAAATAAATTATATATGAAAAATTATCAGAAAAATTCAAGGAATCCATCTGTACCATTTTCATGCATGTTAGAACAACTTATCACTACTGTTTAGGACAAATGAAGTGAATGACATTTAAATAACCCCATATGGAGTTTGAATTTGAATTTTGGATTCAAACCAACTTCATTTAATCTGGTTTTAGGTGCATTAGCCCAAAACACATTCATATTGCCATGTCATAGCATGCATCATATTGTGCATTGCATTGATCGTGTCTTTTCTGTATTTGCCGGTAATTGTCCCCTCTCGATAGACGTGACACCGATGATGCGATCGTTGACACTGACGAAGACTCAATGTTATCTTCAGAAGTGCCAGGCAAGCAAAACCCCCTTGTTCATTCCGATAAAATCCCACTCTCTCGCTCCTGCTCTCTTTTTACTGCATTAGGACAACACCGAATCATCTGTTACATGCTGCGGTAGTTGAACCCCTTTATCCTCTGCATGACCTGTCATTGCCACAGTAAATAGATGAAACCCACTAGCATGAGTAGGAGTTGTTTGAGCCCTGTTGTGCCTACTCATTCATGCTTGTTTGTCATGCCTGCTATTGCTTAGAGTCGAGTCAGGTCTGATTCATCGGGGATGAATCAGAGGTGTGTGAACATGTCCTACTGTGTGTGAGCTAAGTGTGTGAACACGATTTGGTAAAGGTAGCGGTGAGAGGCCATGTAGGAGTACATGGTGGGTTGTCTCATTGTAGCCGTCCTCAGGAACTGAGTTCTGTGTTTGTGATCCATGATTCAGCTACTACCATACATTGGGCCCTGAAATATGACCCCGCTCGACTTCTTATTCACCCTTGTCCTCTGTCCAGGAGTTGCAAGTAGTTTCTGGTGTTTGTAGTATGCTGGAGGCCGTGGACAGCGCTGACCGTAGGGGTGGGCTGTGATGCGGTAGGCACGTGGCCGGGTATACCGGGCACCCGTTTGGTGTCACGGAACCCTGTTCACATCGTTTGGGGCTGTGAGCGAAACTCCGGCCGGATCTCCTCATGGATGGAACCCGAATAGGCGATAAACCTGGACTAGAGACTTAGGTGTTTAGGTAGGTCGTGGTCTACACCCACGTCGGCTTTCGCTTGAAGTCTGCCGAGCACATGTCGTGTGCAGACGCTAAGTGGTGGAAACATGTATGAAGAAGTACACCCCTGCAGGGTTAACATGATCTATTCGAATAGCCGCGTCCACGGTAAAGGACTACTTGGTTGCCTATACAGTTCATAGACAAGTAAATGGAAACTACTAAAAGCCTCAAGATAAGTGTGAGTGCCGAGGATGGCTCTTCCGTAGGAAGACGGAGGTGGATCCTCGGTAGTGTATTGAAGTGGTGAATAGTGGACTCGTGTGCGCAAAACTATTTCAAGTTGGAGTATCGTAGGATAGTCTAGCCAAGAGTCAAAGCTGGCTTGCTGCAATAACTCCACCAACCCTTCTTGATACTATGCATGTATGTAGGATCTGATGTAAGTCTTGCTGAGTACCCTTGTACTCATGTTGCTATAATCTACATTTTTACAGAAGACGCTGCAACCCCTTCTGATGGGTTCTATGTAGACGTTGACATCAACGAGTAGGCTAAAGACCCAGGTGGTGACCCTGAGCTTGTGAAGGACCACATAGTATAGCCAGGCTTTCCAAGCCTCTTTTATTTTACTAGTTGTCTGTACTCAGACAAGTTACTTCCGCTGTTAGCTTGTATGATTGTATGACTTGTATGTTGGGTCGTGAGACCCGTACCTTTGTGTGTATGTTATGTATGGCTCACTGAGCCTTAAATAAAGTACTTGTGTCGTAGAGTCATGTTGTGATGCTTCGTTGTATTTGCACATATCGAGCATATTGTGTGTATGATTGAAATGCTTGGTATGTGTGGGATCTGACTATCTAGTTGTTTATCTTTAGTAGCCTCTCTTACCGGGAAATGTCTCCTACTGTTACCGCTGAGCCATGGTAGCTTGCTACTGCTCTGGAACACTTAGGCTGGCCGGCATGTGTCCTTCTTCGTTCCTGTGTCTGTCCCTTCGGGGAAATGTCACGCTTTGAGTACCGGAGTCCTGTTAGCCCGCTACAGCCCGGTTTACCGGAGTCCTGCTAGCCCAGTGCTACAGCCCGGACCCACTTGCTGATGACCGACACGTTCGAAGCTGGGTCATGGATGCCTGTCCCTGTAAGTCTGTGCCACTTTGGGTTTACAACTAGTCATGTCAGCCCGGGCTCTTTATCATATGGATGCTAGCGACACTATCATATACGTGAGCCAAAAGGCGCAAACGGTCCCGGGAAAAAGGTAAGACGACACCCGTGGGGATACCGTGCGTGAGGCCGCAAAGTGATATGAGGTGTTACCAGCTAGATCGATGTGACATCGAGTCGGGGTCCTGACAGGAAGGCTCGTCCTTATGCCTGGTGTTTTGTTCCACTCTTGCCGCCCTAGTTTCCGTCATATCGACGTTATGTTCCTGGATTTTGCGTTCCTTACGCGGTTGGGTTATAATGGGAACCCCTTGACAGTTCGCTTTGAATAAAACTCCTCCAACAAGGCCCAACCTTGGTTTTACCATTCGCCACCTAGCCTTTTTCGTTGGGAGTCGCACATCCCGAGGGTCATCTTTATTTTAACCCCCTCGGGCCAGTGCTTGTCTAAGTGTTGGTCCAAACTAGAGCCACTTGCGGCGCCACCTCGGGGAAACTTGAGGGCTGGTTTTAGCTGTACGTAGTGTTCATCCGGTGTTGCCTTGAGAACGAGATATGTGCAACTCCTATCAGGATGTCCGCGCATCGGGCGGTCTTGCTGGACTTGTTTTACCATTGCCGAAATGTCTTGTAACCGGGATTCCGAGCCTGATCGGGTCTTCCCGCTAGAAGGAATATCCTTCGTTGACCGTGCGAGCTTGTGATGGGCTAAGTTGGGACACCCCTGTAGGGTTTTGAGCTTCGAAACCGTGCCCGCGGTTATGGGCAGATGGGAATTTGTTAATGTTCGGTTGTAGAAAACCTGAAGTCAACCTTAATTAAAATACATCAACCGCGTGTGTAACCGTGATGGTCTCTTCTCGGCGGAGTCCGGGAAGTGAACACGGTGTTGGAGTTATGCTTGATGTAGGTTGTTCTAGGATCACTTCTTGATCATACTTTTATCGAATGTGCTTTGCCTTCTCTTCTCGCTCTCATTTGCGTATGTTAGCCACCATATATGCTAGTCACTTGCTGCAGCTCCACCTCATACCTTTTACCTTACCCATAAGCTTAAATAGTCTTGATCGCGAGGGTGTGAGATTGCTGAGTCCCCGTGACTCACAGATACTTCCAAAACCAGCTTGCAGGTGCCGTTGAACCATGCAGATGACGCAAGCAAGCTCAAGAGGAGCTCGATGAAGATCTTGCCCTTTGTGTTGTTTCGTTCTAGTTGATCAGTAGTGGAGCCCTGTTGGGGTCGATCGGGGATCTGTGTAGCTTTTAGGGTAGTCTTCTTTTATTTTGGTTCCGTAGTCGGACCTTGATTGTATCTAGTTGATGTAATGCTTTATTCATGTAATTGTGTGAAGTGGCGAGTGTAAGCCAACTATGTTTCTCTTTTCCCTTATTGTATTACATGGGTTGTTTGCGAAGATTACCTCACTTGTGACATTGCTTTCAATGCGGTTATGCCTCTAAGTCGTGCTTCGACACGTGGGAGATATAGCCGCATAGAGGGTGTTACAAGTTGGTAATCAGAGCCTTCCCCGACCTTAGGAGCCCGCTGCTTCATCGAATAGCTGGCGTTGTTGAGTCTAGAAAAATGTTTTGAGTCATTTAGGAATTATATATATCGGAGAGTTAGGAATTCTTTTTACTCCCTAGTCCCTTCATCGCTCTGGTAAGGCTTCCTGACGTGGCATGGGGATCAGTTGGATCTTTGATTGAGTCTTTTTTTTGATTGACCTCCTCCAGACCAGAGAGGAGGTCAAATTGAAATTGGGTTTTGACTCTTCTCTTCTCAAATTTCACTAAACTTTTTTTAGGATCACGTGGGTATCTTGGAATCGTTCCGATGGTTTTGTGACGAGAACATTGTTCTTGGTGCCTCCTATCAATTAGGGGTTGCGGCAGTGTCCTGGGGAGTTGAGCTCCGAGGTGTTGTCGTCACAATTTTATCGTTGCAGTTCTGGAATACCCGAGATTAGTTTCGCCGACATTGAAAATCTATTATATGCAGTTGTTGGTGAGATAACCTCGACGCCACCCAGTACTGGGGCGGGAGTTCGGGAGTATTGCCATAACTCGTATAACGGATGCTTTTCGAAGGTTGAGGTAAACGATTTTCGAAGGTTTCTTGGTTATGTGTTGATGGATGGATACAGCTGGATGTAGGATTTGTTAGTTTGGGTGAGATATTATGCTTCCCCTGTATCCCCAACACCTGATTGCATAACCGGGAAAATTTTGGGAGTTTATAAGTGGGAATTCAAGTAGCTCTTAGGATATCTTTCCGACAGATGTATGATATGAAATTGGGGTTCGACGTCTAGTGGTCCGCCTATCCACGGTCGGTTTTACAGCGGTCTCGTTGTGTCTTAAAGAGTTCTTGGCTATGCCGACTCGGGGACGCTTCGTATGTCATGTGCACTGCCTTGTACATGATGGTGTTGTACGATCGAGCCCGTGTAGGCCCCACCACGAAAACTTCGTACGAAATCTCTATCATATGTTTGTTCCGGCTTATTTTGCAAGCCAATCCTTTGTTTTGTTTTGAGTTGTGGTATTCGAGTTGCTTCGAAGTCAAATGTTTATCTAAACGGTGTTCTCATATTTCTATGGGAATACTAATCCGTCTTGATCATTGAGATTGTCATGACAATCCTTTTCAACCGGCGTGTTTCTCTTCAAGTGGATCCGATCATTTCAATTTCCGCAAGATCAATTATCACTTCTTCTCAACGGTGTTTGTTTCATCCGTCTCCAAGTTGCCTTTGTTTTTCCCGCCCACCCACCCTTTTTCCTCAAAGACTCGGATTTCTTAATCAAGCATCCTTTTATTCTTGTGAAGTCTCTTCATTCTTTTCTTCCAATGTTCTACCCGGTGGTTCACATGAAGATGCTCTTCTAGTTCGTCATTCCTCGCTCATTTTCCTTCTCCGGTGGATTCAATCCAAACTTTGGTATTAAGCATTGTCTTTTCTTTTTGTCCAATGCTTTTCTTATGCCGGTGCACCTCATAATCCTTCACTTCTCACCATCCATTTGTTCTGGAGTGCTAAAGATATCTCAGAAGATTCACGTTTTCATTCCCGATTCGTTCAAGTTATTTTGAGGTTCTTATCTTATTCAAGCCATTCAATTCAACCGGTGCAACCTCTCTTTTAAATCGTTCTACAGTGTTTCTTTTGAGTGGGCCCTAACCCACAGGTCTTTCTAGGATCTTACCTGACTCTTCTAATTCTTTTCCGGAGTTACTCCCAAATTCTTTTCCAAGTTTGACGTAAGAATGATTCATCATCAGTCATATGTATTTCTCCAAGATCTGTCAAATTCTTTTCATCGTCGGCTCAACCTTTCTAATTTTCATTCCGAAGTGTCTCCACAATTCTTGGTGGTGTTTCTCGCCGTAATTCTCAGATTTTGAAGACCGAAGAAGAGTTTTTCCTCCATATCTTATCCGTTCTCTCAGAGATGCATGATTCTAGCTTGTTGCCATCCTCTCATAATTGTTTCAATTGTGACAATTCTTTTCACCCATCCGAAGCAATTCAGGAGTCTTTTTAGTTTGATTCTCCGGAGCCCATCATTCTCAGCATTCAACTCTCGTTCTCCAAATATTATCGGTGCTTCCTTCAAATATCCTCTTATCAGCTCGTGATCTCTTTGTTCTCATGTATCTTAAATTTCTAATGTATGTTCATTCATTTGCTAATTCTTACCGGTGATTCAGCCTTTTACTACATTCATTGTTCAATTCTTATGGTGGTTCATTCAAGAGTTCCTCTTCCTTCGTTTATCATATCAATTCATTTGTTGTTCCAATCCTACCGGTGGTTCATTGAAGACCTTCCCAAGTTTGACGCTATATCTATCTTAATCATTTCTACGAGAATAAGTGGTATGCCAATTCCGTTTCTTGTCATCAATTTAAGTGATGAGGGATACACATAATGTAATTCTTACTCTTGTTTCTTCCAAGTGATTAATTCTTTATTCCGGAGGTTCATCATATCACATTCCCATTTCGAGATGCTTCATCTTTCTTTTCCAGAGTTCCTAGATTTTCTGCTTTATCTCGTCGCAAAAATCCAGCTAAATCATTACAAGGATTCACCTTGTGTTTTCAACTTCTCTGTCCTTCCGTTTGATCATTCTTTTGTTTACCGGAGTTCTTCATGAAGGTTCTACATGTTGGTTCATCAAGGATTTAATTCCTTTTCGAAGTGTTCATTGAGATTCTTTTCTAAAGGAGATCAAGTATTCTTCTTCGTGCAATCCGGAGTGCAATTCCTCCTACCATATCATTAGAGGTGGTATTATGTCATTCTTGATAATTTGAGTTCATGTTTCATGATTCACATGTTGTTAAGAATGAGATATTTTAAATCCATCAACCTCTTCGTTGGAGTTATCTTGGGTTATTTTTCACCTAAAGCTTTCCCTAAGGATTGTTGCTATCTATGGTGCTCATAAATGACTTAAGTAATTCATCTATTCCCCCGGTGAAATAAGTTTCTCGTCTCCTTGTTGATATCAATCCAATCTTGGTTTCCGTTAGTGGCAGAATTTCACCTCATAATTTTAAGTAGTTTTTCGTAAGCCCGCTACAAGTTTATTCGTTTCGTTGTTGGTTTTTCCAACAATTTCGTTATACCGTTCTTGCAAGGATGCTTTTCAAGCTCTTTTGTGGCAGAAGTTGCCATTTTCTTCTCCGTTCTTTTGTTCGTACGATCCAACTTCTATTCTTTCGTTCCGGAGGCATTGTGATGTTGCTCTCTAAGACCCATCATCTTGTTTTGTCAAGATCATGTTCTTTCCTTTTGCTTATCCATTTAAATGGAGTGTGTGCCCGCTGCTCAAGTTCTCCATTTTATCAAGCCTTGCATATCTTTCCAACCGGAGTGTTGTTCGAATTTGTTCTTTCTTGTTCCTTTTCCTAATGGAGTGCTTTCAACTTCGCTCATTCTCGTTGCATTCTTTCTTTCAATTTGTTCAACATCTCAAGGCTCATGGTTTCACTCGTTTGTCAAAGAAGAAACTTAGTTTTACCTCTTCTCTTTCCCTTCCGTTTTCCCTCCGGTGCCATTCTAGATCTCGGGACGAGATCCTCTCGTAGTGGTGGAGTGTTGTGACGCCCCGAGACCGTTGCGCCAGGTGTCGTCCAGTTATTCGATGTTGTTGCCTTGTCATTTGCTTGCGTGTTGCATCTTACCATGTCATCATGTGCATGGCATCATCATGTTTTCAAAACTTACATCCGTCCGGGTTTCCCCAGTTCCATCCGTTATCCGTTCTGAGCCCAGACACACTTGCACGCGCCCGCAGCACGTCCGAATATTATTTTATAAGTGGCCGGAAAATGTTCTCGGAATGGGTTGAAAGTTGGCGCGTGGTCTTATTATAGTGTAGATAGGCCGTCTGCCAAGTTTCATCGCATTTGGAGTTCGTTTGATAGCCCAACGGATAACTATAGCGGCAGTATAGCCGGTCTAACGTCGGACGTTTTCGGTCTCCGGAAACAGTCGCCAGGCCTCTCCTCTTCTCTCTTCTCAGCCCTTTGCCTTCTGCACTACCTCTCATCGCCATGCCCTACGTAACCTCTCTCATCAGCCCGTAGACCTCCTCCCGCACGCGTCCGAAATCTGTCCCGGACCCGACCCGGGAAGTCGTCACCGTTGGGTCCGGATCATCTCCAAACATCTAGAAAACGTCTCTGTTTTCTTATTTGGGCTTCCTAGCCTATTTTTTTCGACCGTCCGAATACGATCAGAAGGACCGAGGTAGCCCCTAACGTAATCTGTGATGTATATATAGTCCACCCTTAGTCTGTTGGACAAACCCTAAAATCTAGGGACTTTGTCCCGTCGAGCCGCCACCACCTACCGCATCTACCTCGGGATCCCGTTCTCCTCATTTTTCCTCCACCCACCAACCAGCTCTCTCCACTGCTACTCTTCGATCCAAATTTTTCCCTCGTCCTCCAACCTGCAGACCTTCTGCTCGATCTGGATGGGATCGAGGCTGTGCCCCTCATCCCCGCGCCCCTGTTTCCCTTGATCCGGATCAGGGGCAGCTCGATCCCGAGCACCTCGCGCTGCCCAACCATCTTCTCCTCGTCGTCGCCTCCAGCGACCAGGCATCTGGATCCGCCGCCTCCTACCCCAGGTCGCGCCGCCCAAGCAGTGCAACGCGACTCCCCTTCTCTTCTTTTTCACCTGTTCCCACCTTCTGCTCTAAGTGCCGCCGCCATTTTCCTGCAGGAGCCAAGCCGAGCCTCCCGTCGCCAAAAGCCACCGTGGCCAGCCGCCGAAGCCAGACAGGACCATGCCACAGCTCCTCTGCCTCCTTCCTCACTCTCTTTCTCTTTCTCTGTCGCTTCTCTCTCCCGTGTTTCACCCTCTCTCTCCCTGTCTCATTGTAACAGAGACCCCTGCAGGTTCCCGTCGCCATGGACGACCTCCTCATTGCTCGTCCATCGCCTGAGGCTCCGCAGCCGCGCCAAGTCCCGTGCCGTCGAGCCGTCGCCCTTGGTTTCCCTCGCCATGGAGTCCCCTGCTCCTCCCATGCGCCTGAAACTGGTTCCGCTGGCCTTTGCTTGCTCTATATCGAGCAGAGGAGAATGCGAGCGTTTCGCCTCGGCCTCCTCGACCTCCTTCGCACCGGATCCGTCGGGTCCCGACCATCCCCGTCGTTGACGGACTTCTCAGCTTGCCGGAGCCCCAAGACCTCGCGCCCAAGTCCCTCGCCGGCGTCCTGCCCCGCTGGAGCCGCAGCGCCGCCTCTGCCTCTGTTCACTCGGGAACGAGCACCCGCCTGCGTTGACTTCTCTCGCGTGAATCCATCCAGGCCTCAACTGCCTCCAAGCCCAGGTCCACCAAGGTCGGCCTACCTCTCCTCCAGACGGGCCAAGGCCCACTGGGTGAGCTGACCCCAGCGCCCCACCCGTTTTTTTCTTTCTTTTTTCTCTCTCTATTGGGCCAGCCTGCAGTTTCAGCCCGAGTGTGTTTTTTTCCTGTCCAGCGATTTTCCAATTTATCCCAGAGAGTGCAGTTTTACAGAAAAGTCCTTCATCATCATGCATTTAGTAACTCACAAATGGTGCATCATATTTAAACAAACTTTATATGAAAAATGATTAGAATTTTGTGTAGGTTCATAATATCTAATTTTCATACATGTTTAAAATGTGTAATATGCTGTTTGTGTTTATTTTGCATAATGCCATGCTAAAATGATTTATGTCATAACTAAATAACCGTATCTCCAAACTTAACAAACTTTATATGTAAATGGGGTATAAAAATGCCTAGATTTACTTGGTGCACTCATCTTGCATGTTTAACAACTCTAAAATAATGTTTAGGGCAGAACAGTACCAAATCTATAATATGCTCATGAGGAGTTTCCGAACTTGTTGTTTGTTGTTTCCGGCCTCATTTAAACTTGACTAGATAGGTAGTTTTCTTTGCTTCACCCTCTTGCCATGTTTAACAACATTTAATATTGTTGGGTACATAAACGAGAGAGAAGTAAATAAGTCATGTGGTGTTTCGCCAACATGCAACAGAGTTGCACGTTGAGCTCCACTTAATTTGTAGGATTGTTTGTGCATTTTGCCATGCCATGTTTCATTAAACCGGACATGCATCATACTTGATTGTGCATCATGCATGATTATGTGATGGTTGTTTACTTTGTTGTTTGTTTCCTTCTGGGTTACTTCTCGTGTTAGCTTCGGTTTCGTTCCGGAGTTGTGAGGATCCGATCATCTACGTCCGTTTGTCTTCTTCGTGGACTCGTTCTTCTTCCTTGCGGGATTTCAGGCAAGATGACCATACCCTCGAAATCACTTCTATCATTGCTTGCTAGTGGCTCGCTCTTTTGCAATTCCTATGCTGCGATATCTACCACTTGCTTATCATGCCTCCCATATTGTTTAGCTAAGCCTCTAACCCACCTTGTCCTAGCAAACCGTTGTTTGGCTATGTTACCGCTTTGCTCAGCCCCTCTTATAGCGTTGTTAGTTGCAGGTGAAGATTGGAGTTTGTTCCATGTTGGAACATGGTTATTTTGTTGGGATATCACAATATCTCTTATTTAATTAATGCATCTATATACTTGGTAAAGGGTGGAAGGCTCGGCCTTATGCCTGGTGTTTTGTTCCACTCTTGCCGCCCTAGTTTCCGTCATATCGATGTTATGTTCCCGGATTTTGCGTTCCTTACGCGGTTGGGTTATAATGGGAATCCATTGACAGTTTGCTTTGAATAAAACTCCTCTAGCAAGGCCCAACCTTGGTTTTACCATTCGCCACCTAGCCTTTTTCCCTTGGCAGTCGTGCATCCCAAGGGTCATCTTTATTTTAACCCCCCCGGGCCAGTGCTTGTCTAAGTGTTGGTCCAAACTAGAGCCACCTGCGGCGCCACCTCGGGAAACTTGAGGGCTGGTTTTAGCTGTACGTAGTGTTCATCCGGTGTTGCCCTGAGAACGAGATATGTGCAGCTCCTATCAGGATGTCGGCGCATCGGGCGGTCTTGCTGGACTTGTTTTACCATTGCCGAAATGTCTTGTAACCGGGATTCCGAGCCTGATCGGGTCTTCCCGCTAGAAGGAATATCCTTCGTTGACCGTGAGAGCTTGTGATGGGCTAAGTTTGGACACCCCTGCAGGGTTTTGAACTTTCGAAAGTCGTGCCCGCGGTTATGGGCAGATGGGAATTTGTTAATGTCTGGTTGTAGAAAACCTAAAGTCGACCTTAATTAAGATACATCAACCGGTTGTGTAACCGTGGTGGTCTCTTCTCGGCGGAGTCCGGGAAGTGAACACGGTGTTGGAGTTATGCTTGACGTAGGTTGTTCTAGGATCACTTCTTGATCATACTTTTATCCACCATGCTTTGCCTTCTCTTCTCGCTCTCATTTGCGTATGTTAGCCACCATATATGCTAGTCGCTTGCTGCAGCTCCACCTCATACCTTTTACCTTACCCATAAGCTTAAATAGTCTTGATCGCGAGGGTGTGAGATTGCTGAGTCCCCGTGACTCACAGATACTTCCAAAACCAGCTTGCATGTGCCGTTGAACCATGCAGATGACGCAACCAAGCTCAAGGAGGAGCTCGATGAAGATCTTGCCCTTTGTGTTGTTTCGTTCTAGTTGATCAGTAGTGGAGCCCAGTTGGGGTCGATCGGGGATCTATGTAGCTTTTAGGGTAGTCTTCTTTTATTTTGGTTCCGTAGTCGGACCTTGATTGTATCTGGTTGATGTAATGCTTTATTCATGTAATTGTGTGAAGTGGTGAGTGTAAGCCAACTATGTATCTCTTTCCCCTTATTGTATTACATGGGTTGTTTGCGAAGATTACCTCACTTGCGACATTGCTTTCAATGCGGTTATGCCTCTAAGTCGTGCTTCGACACGTGGGAGATATAGCCGCATCGAGGGCGTTACAGACGCCATCCAAAATTGCACCAAGGTGCACCTGGCATCGCGGGCAGCCATCCGGGTATGCTTTCTCCTTTGTCCCTGTTTTCTTGTTCCTCTCTATGTGGGCGCGCCAGCGCACCCACTGGGTGTAGTCCCCGAGTTTTGGGCCGGCTGCTGAGCAGGCGGCCCGGAACTCCAATTGGTGAGTTCCGGGTACTAACCTTTGTCTGAAATACTTGTTGCAGGACAATCACAACCTTCGTGTCACCTCCTTCAACCGCAACATTGAGGAGCTGGGCAAGCGGACCGCCTACTTGTCGGAGAGCCGGAGTGAGTCCTTTTTCTTCTTTGCGGGGGCGTGCTGGCACACCCGCGGGTTGTAGTCCCCGAGATTCGGGCCGACTGCTAAGCAGTATGGCCGGATCTCCCTAGCGACCTTCTTCATTGATGACTTAACGCCTTCTTTCTTCTTTCTCTTCAGAGGCCAACGCCACTCTTCAATAGCAGCTGAGCGAAGCCAACTCCGTGTTGCGCGCCAAGGGGGAGGAGTGCAGCAAGCTCGCCGCATAGCTCGATCTATTGGCCGCACAATTGGTAGAGCAGAAGGAGCTGCTTACGAAGACGCAGAAGGAGGCGGAAGAGGCAGAGGCCGCCCTCTTGGCTGAGTTCGCGAGCGAGCGCTCCTCCTGGATCGACATGGAGGCAATGCTGGCCTCCGGCTTCCACGAGATCGAGGACCTCATCGACGATGAGCTTCTTTGCTTTCCTTCTTCGAGCCGCCGACTATAGGTCGAGCCGACTCTTGGTTTTTTGACTTGTTCTTCATTCTTTCCGCCTTGGCAGACTTCTTCCCCGGCCACTCACAGGCCGCCATTCAAGCTATGGAGGCCGACCGTGAGGAGCGGAGTGCGGATGGTGCGGAGATCGCCGCTGATGCCCCTCGGACCCTTGACGAGCATATTCTGAGCATTGGGGCTCGCCTGCGATTGGCCCACCAGATGCTGCGCCGGCTTCAACGTGTCGGCGCCCAAGCGATCACCGCCCTATGGCCAGACGTGCAGGCTCCGCGCACCCCCAGTCGGACTGCCGACTGGCTGGAGGTCGCGGCTGGCCATCTTGAGGCCTGGAAGGGTTCCTCGGCCTGGGCCAGAGCGCGCCAATCCTTGGAATTCGTCAAGGCGTGGTATCCGGGGCTGGAGCTAGACCGGCTGGCCACACTCCGGTCAGAGGCCCAGCCGGAGCTGGCAGCCGCGGAAGACGCCCTTGTCAAGCGTGCGGCGGCGATCGCCGAGTACACTGACACCAGCATCTTTGTCCCTAAGCGGGCTGAAGACGGCGGGGAGGCACCGCCGAAATGGTTTGGGCTGAACCCCGACTACGGCGAGGACTCGGCAGAGGTGATCAGCTCCAGCGTCGAGGAGGAAGACGAGGCGGAGGACGGAAGCGAGACGGAGGCACCAGAAGACAGAGCGAACGGCCAGCCTCAGTTCGACCGTGCCTCCAGCAACGAGCCGTGCCCGCCCGAGCCAACTGCAGCCGGAGGTGATCAAGCCAAGACCGCCCAGCCGGCCGCACCAACATCCAACATTTCCATCTCCTCTAATCCTCCAAACCCGTCTGCTGCCCCTAGGCTGCCACCTTGTCTTTGTTTTATCTATTCCAATAGTCTTTGAAGAACTTGTTAATTCGCACAATTCCGCCCGCGCGGTGTATTTTGAAATTCTGCTCGAAGATTCAGCCAAGGGCCTTTGTTATGTAAATATTCATCCGACTTCTATCTTTTCTTGCTCATTGCTCTTTTGGCTTTTTCCTTTGCCGTCTTCCCTCAGTTGCCTTCTTTGTTAGTCGGACAGCCGCTCTGCGGACTGCCGCTGGATCAAATTCTTGGTCACTTTGGGAAGGCAAGTACTTAGCCGTTTTTAGAGTTGTTTAACAAGTCGGATAGAAGGCGGCAAGCCGACTATTCAAGAGTCAGTTTGCGAAAAAAGGCTGGAAGCTGGCCTTAAGCTATGCTTATGCTTTGAGTCCTTAGCCATTTTTCATGTGGACGCCCATTCTTCCTTACTCCTGCCCACCAGACAGTCGCTCTGCGAGCTACGGCTTCTGGCAGGAGACGGCTTAGACTCCACACACTACTTGTCCGGCTGCAGGAAGCATTTCATAGCGCAGGACGGCAAGTCCCCGGGCGGACTAGTCGAACCCGGTGCCAAGCGGCATAACAAAGAGTAATATACTCAAAGGCATATTTCTTATCATATAGATAAAAGAGGGCAGTCCCCGAGCTCTTCTCGGGGGGCCCGAAGTCTTGGTACTTTTAATACAAAAGGTAGCGTGATACATACTGCGTTTAACTGTAAAATTTTCGGAGGAGATTTGCATTCCATGGCCGCTCTGTCTCTTTGCCGGAGTCGTCCCTCTTGTGTGCTCGAGGCTTCTGAGCGTCGATCAGGTAGTAGGAGTTGTTTCCCAGCACTTTGCTGATGATGAAGGGGCCTTCCCAAGGCGCCGACAGCTTGTGCTGGCCGGCTGTTTGCTGGATTAGTCGGAGCACGAGGCCGCCCTCCTGGAAAGATCTCGGCCTAACCTTCCTGTTGTAGTATCTGCGCAGGCTCTGCTGGTAGATGCTAGACCGGCTGAGTGCCAACAGCCGGCCTTCTTCCAGCAGGTCGACGCCGTCCTGTCGTGCTTCTTCTGCTTCTTCATCAGTGTACATGGTGACTCGCGGGGAATCGAACTCTATGTCCGTTGGGATGACGGCTTCAGCACCGTAGACGAGGAAGAAAGGCGTGAAGCCGGTTGACTTGTTTGGAGTCATGCGCAGAATCCAGAGGACGGCTGGCAACTCGTCGAGCCAGCAGCCAGCCAATTGCTCTAGAGGCTCGACCAGTCGGGGCTTGATGCCGGAGAGGGTGAGGCCGTTTGCTCGCTCCACCTGTCCGTTTGACTGTGGATGGGCGACGGACGCTAGGTCCAGTCGGATGCCCTGTGTCGCACAGAAACGGGCCAAGGCGCCTTTGGCAAAATTCGTGTCGTTGTCGGTGATGATGCTGTGTGGTATGCCATACCGAATTGTGATGTCGAAGATGAAAGTCACGACAGTCGGCCCATTCAATTTCTTGATTGGCTTCGCTTCTATCCACTTGGTGAACTTGTCCACCGCGACAAGTCAGTTAAGCCACCTCGTGCCGTCTTGAATTGTCCCACCATGTCTAGGCACCAAACTGCGAAAGGCCAGGCAATGGGGATGGTCTTGAGTGCAGAAGCCGGCTGATGCGGCTTGGAGCGGAACTTCTAGCACCCTTTGCATTTTTGGACCAATTCCTTCGCCTCTTCTAAGGCCGTTGGCCAAAAGAAACCGTGTCGGAAAGCTTTGGCGACGAGTGCTCTTGAAGCCGCATGGTGGCCGCACTCGCCTTGATGGATGTCTTTGAGAATTGCTTGGCCTTGCTCTGGCTCTACGCAGTGCTGGTAGACACCAGTGACGCTACGTCTAACCAGCTCTCTGTTGACTATGGTGTAGTCTGCCACTCGGTGTTGTACTTGCCGAGCTAAGGTCTCATCAGTTGGCAGCTCTTTGCTCACCAGGAATTTGAGGATGGGCTGGGCCCATGAGGGTGCTGCTATTTCTTCGGCTGCTAGAACTGTGACTTGGACGAGGGCGGATCGGCTGGGAGGCGGCGGGCTGGAGTCAGCAACCGCTTGCTGGATTAATGAAGTCCCCGGGCCGACTAGCGTAGCTCTTGGGACGAGTTCTGGAGTCTTCGGGCCGGCCGCCGCAGTCCCCGGGCCGGGTTCTGCAGTCCCTAGGCCGGCCTCGACTGTGGCGGCTTTGGAGCCGTCTGCCAAAATCCCCGTAGCATCTGTCGGGGCTCTGGAGTCGGATCCGACTTCTTCGGGAGGAGTCGGCACAAAGATGGAGTCTGATTCTGGTGAAGGCTTGACAGACGGCTTGAGGAGGCGTTAAAGGGCGACGCCGGATGGTATTGCTATGCAGGTAGAGCCGATTCGTGCCAAGGCGTCTGCTTGGTCGTTGTCGTTTCTTGGCACATGGAGGAACTCGCACCCCTCGAAATATCCACTGAGTTCCTGCATGAGGAAATGGTAACTCGCCATGTTTGCATCTTTGGCGTCCCAGTCGCCGGACGACTGCTGGACCACTAAGTCCGAGTCGCCATAACACAGGATCTGGCGAATGCCAAGTTCTTTGGCAAGACGGAGCCCGTGAATGAGCGCCTCGTACTCGGCGACGTTGTTGGAGGCGGAAAAGTGGATTTGCAGTGCGTATTTGAGCTTGTCGCCTTTAGGAGAAGTGAGGACAATGCCGGCTCCCAAGCCGGTGCGCATCTTGGAGCCGTCGAAATGCATCCGCCAATGGGTGGAGTCGGGCGCTGGAGGTAGGTACTGGGTCTCGGCCCAGTCGACAAGGAATTCGGCCAGTGCTTGTGACTTGATGGCGGTGCGGGGCTGGTAGTGGATGGTGTAGGGAGCCAGCTCTATAGCCCATTTGGCCACTCGGCCAGAAGCATCTCGGCTTCCGATGATCTCGGCAAGTGGGGCCGTGCAGAGAACAGTGATTGGATGCTCTTGAAAGTAAGGCTTCAATTTCTTGGCGGCAAAGTGCATGCCATAGCACATCTTCTGTTAGTGGGGGTAGTTCTTCTTGTAGGTCGACAGCACTTCGCTCAGGTAATATACCGGTCTCTGGACAGGTAGTGCCTTGCCTTCCTCCTTGCGTTCCACTACAATGATTGTGCTGACTACTCGGCTGGTGTCGGCGATGTACAGGAGCATAGGCCCCTTAGGAGTCGGAGCCGCCAGAACGGGTGGAGTAGTCAACATCTTCTTCAACTGGAGAAAAGCTTCATCCGCCTTGTGGTTCCACTCGAAAAAAGCGGTCTTCTTCATGAGCTGATATAAGGGGAGAGCTTTCTCGCCCAGCCGACTGATGAATCGGCCGATGGACGCCAAGCAGCCGGTGAACTTTTGCACGTCCAGCAGTCGGCTGGGTACCTCCATCCTCTCAATGGCCTTGATCTTTACAGGGTTGCACTCTATGCCGCGTTCAGAGACCAGGAAGCCAAGGAGTTGGCCGACTGGTACTCCGAGGACGCACTTCTCAGGGTTGAGGTTGATCTGGAAACGGTGCAGGTTCTCAAAGGTCTCCTTGAGGTCGTCCAGCAGTGTTCCACGCTTCTCCGTCTTCACCACCACATAGTCCATGTAGACGTGGGCGTTTCTGCCGAGTTGCTTGAGGAGGCACTTCTTCATGCAACGCTGAAAGGTGGCGCTGGCATTCCTCAAGCCGAACGTCATGGTGAGGTAGTAGAAGGCTCCAAACGGCGTGATGAAGACGGTCTTCAGTCTGTCAGCCGGATTCAGCTTGATCTGGTGATATCCTCAATATGCATCCAAAATGCTCAACGGCTCGCATCCGGCTGTGGAGTCTATCACCTGATCAATTCTTGGTAAAGCAAACGTGTCCTTGGGGCAAGCCTTGTTGAGGCTTGTGTAGTCAATACACATTTGCCACTGCTTGTTCTTCTTCAGTACCAGGACCAGGTTGACTAGCCACTCTGGAAAGAATACTTCCATAATGAAGACGGCTGCTAGGAGTCGGGCTATCTCTTCTCCGACAACTCTTCTCTTTTCTTCTGATAGGCGGCGCAAGGGCTGCCTGACCGGCTTTGCATCAGATCGGACATGTAACTTGTGCTCGGCGAATTCCGTTGGTACACCTGGCATGTCTTTGGGGGACCATGCGAAGATGTCTCGATTCTCACGGAGGAAATCGACGAGCTCGCCTTCCTATTTGCTGTCGAGGTTTGCGCCAACGACAATGTACCTCTCTGGGTGCTCCGGATCCAAGGGTATCTTCTTTGTCTCTTTGGCCGACCTGAACGAACCCTCAGCCTCCGACTCCTTGGGGTTAGGAGACACCTCTAGCTGGTTGCCGGCCATCGCCACAACCCGGTCAAGGAGCCGCTTCTCGGCCGCGATCACCAGCGACTCGGCCAACCGACTACTCTCAGCCGCAAAGGCAAACGACTTCCGGTAGTCGCCAGCTACGGTCAGAATCCCCTTGGAACTGGGCATCTTCATTTTTAGGTAGGCGTAGTGGGGGACCGCCATGAACTTGGCCAGGGCGGGTCGGCCATGTAATGCATAGTATGGGCTCTCGAGATCCACCACCTCAAACCAAACTAACTCTCGGCGGAAATGATCTTTGTCTCCAAAGAGGACGTCCATCAGGATCTTGCCGATTGGTGAGCAGGAAAGACCAGGAACAATGCCGTGGAACACAGTCCGGCTGTTCTCAAGCTATCTTTACTTGATTCCTAACTTCTCCATGGTGTCCTTGTACAGGATGTTGATGCTACTGCCTCCGTCTACCAAAACTCGCGAGAAACGAGCAGCTCGTCTATTTGTGGCAAAGGTGGCATCCAAGACCAAGGCATAAGAGCCTGGACTCGGCATCATCTCTGGGTGATCAGCTCTGCTCCAGCTGATAGGCTTCTCAGACCAGTGCACGAACTCTGGTGTTTCTGATGCTACTGCATTCACTTCTTGTTGCTGCAGCCGCCTGCTGTGTCGATCACCAGCCACGCTGGTAAATATTATGTAGGCTCCATGCTCTTCGGGGTACTCGTCTTGTACTACGCCGACTGGCCTGACAGCCGGCTGCTGGGGCGGAGGCGGAGGCTGCTGCCCAGCAGGCGGGGAGGTAGGAGGCCGTCTCCTTTGGCGATCCTGGTGAGCCAGTGGCACTTCCGGCTGGTGTGATTCGACGGCCTCGCGCTGCTATAGAACTTGCAAGGACCATCCAGAGTCTGCTCGTACGAGAAAGCCGACAACTAGTTGGGCTTGCCACCTTTCTGTCGCTTGGGTGGAGGCAGCCCATCCGGCTGCTGGTCTTCAACTATCGCCACCTGCCGACTGCTGGAAGCCGGCTGTGGGGCCTTGCGCTTGTGGTCGTTCTGCTGTTGCCGCCGACTGGCGTCTCCGGCCGGAGTTCTAGGAGAATGAGGGGCCACTTTGCCAGTCGCACTAACTTGAATCTCCGCCTTCATGGAGGAGTCGGCCGTGGCATACTTGTCTGCTATGATCAGCAGTTCGTCGAGGGTTTTTGGCTCGTCGCAGAGGAGCTTGTGCTTGAGGAGGGTGCCTTCTCTGCACCCGGCGGTGAAGTACTCCATAGCCTGCACCTCGTGCACGCCCTCACAGGAGTTCCGAAGCTCGGCCCAACGCGTGAGGTAGTCGCGAGTCGACTCGTTGGGGCCTTGCATGCACAAGGAAAGCTGATCAGGCTTGGGAGGACGCTTGTACATGCTTGTGAAGTTGCGGACGAATGCATCGGTGAAGTCGACCCATCGGTGAACGCGTCCGGGTCGTGCCCTGGAGCATGAGCGGAACGTATTTTACGGTGACACGCTTGTTGCCGTTCGCTATGTTAACGACCGTGGAGTAGTCAACTAGCCAGTCCTCTGGCTTCACGGAGCCGGTGTACTTGGCCGTGTCTCTTGGGAGCGTGAACCCTTCGGAAAAGGGCTTGTCTCGAATGCGGGGCCTGAAACAAGGCGGACCCAACTCGTCCTCTTCTTCCAGCGCCAGGGATCGGTGAAGTCGGTCGATCCGGTGTCGTGCGTCGTTTTCTCCGACTCCCTCTCGGTGGCCAAGGCGGTCGCCGAGAGTCGATGGTCAACAGGCGGCGGGGAGACTCGCCTTTCCTTGCGAGGAGGAGGAGGCGAACAGTCGTCCCGTCGTTCCACTGCTCTCGGGCGGCCATCTTGGTCACGCTCTATGGTAATGTGAGTCCGACTGTGGCTGACAGCCGGATCCTTGTCTTTCCTTCCTCGGGCGCCGCCAGTTGGTGTCCGAGACGTCGCGCCTTGATCTCGGCGTGGAGGCGAGTCGTCGTTTTGTCGCTGCGGCGCCCCCGTGCGGCAGCCGGCCTTGTTCTGCGCGGCAGCCGCGTCGAGGAGCCGCTGGACTCTCTCCATCATTAGGCGATGCTCTTCGCCCTCGAATTTGTCCAGCTCATCCGCCGCCGCCTGGGCGGCTCAAATGTTCTCCGCAGGCATGGCATACACAGGGCGATTTGCCCCGAATAGGTTGTCGATGGCCACGCCGTGCTGCTGGACCGCGCCAAGGCGGCTGGGCCCGGCTGGAGCTGGCGAGCCACCCACAGCGCGATCCATCTCACGCTGGTAGGCTTCTGACAAGCGTCTCATGCTAGCCAGCTTCTTCGCGCCTTCGACGAGATGAAGGCGGAGCGCCTCCAATGTCTCCGCGTCAGCGTCTTCCGGAATGGGCGCAGTCAGGTCTTGTAATGCCGTGCCAAGTGGGTCATGCGCTCCTCCACCGGGAGGCTCGTCATGACCAATGACGAGCACCTCGGTGACGGTGCTTCCATCGCTCTCCGCGCGAGGGAGTGGCTCGTTGTAGACCACTACGTTGGTGGGGAACGCGTCGAGCGACGCGGTGTCGGAGTCGACTAGCATCGGGTCGGTGGAGCCTACAGACTCCAAGTCCACGGCAGGCTCGCCGGCGACGTGGAGTTGGTCGAGGAGGCCCGCAAGGGGGCTCTCGGGGCCGCCCGTGCCTTTGTTGGATGCAGGTTCGTCGGAGAGGCGAACCTCGCCGACAAGATCGGCGAGGCAGCTGGCTGCGCAGGCGATCTCAGCGCCGTGCAGCACGTCGGCGCAAACTCCGTCTGGCGTGCCGGGCTGGCTGCGCTCGCCAGGGAGAAAAAGGGTTCCCTTCGAGAGCAGGTCTCCGGACGACGGTGCACCAGGCCCCACAGTGGGCGCCAAATGTTGGGGGTTGGGTGCGACATATACCAAAGGATGGCTTATCATGGTCGGGGCGAGTAGAACATCGCCGGTGCGTGGAAACGGGATAAGGCGAAGGCATGCACGCCGGCGAATCTTACCCAGCTTCGGGGCTCTCCGGGGAGATAATACCCCTACTGCTGCTCTGCAAAGTGTTTACACGGTTGCTCCTCGAGCTGTTTCCTAGAGGTAGGAGAAGGCAAGGCTAGCTCTCTCCTTCCTATATGACCTGGTCTAGTGCTAATGGATACCAACCCTTTACATGGATGCCCTCGGGGGTTTATATAGGCCTACCCCCAAGGGTACAATGGTAATCCGGCTGGGCGCGGGCCCAGCCGTCAGTCTCTCTGGCCGCCGTCTTATCTGCCAACTCCTGGGGCCCGCCGACTGGTGGGCCCTGCCGACTGGCTCGGTACGGAGCCGACATGCCGCGTCCGCCGCGGGCGGGTCTTGCCGGCTGTAGATTACTGTAGCCGTGCCTCTAATGACACAAGCTCGGTCATGAGGTCGTGGCGATAGCTCCGCCGTCTGGCGGGCGATCACGGTGGCCACTACCTGTCGCGTCTGATTAATGGCGCGTGGGGCCCGTGGGAGGGGCCGACCGACTTCTGGTGGCCGACTTCCATCCGGGCCGACTGGCGGCGCTCTCGCCGTCTTTCGCAAGCCCGCCCACTGGTGGGACCCATCATCCCTGGGTCGTACCGGCAGGCCGTCGTGGGCACGGGACTCGGCCCTCTGGGGCTGACATCACGGCCGGCATGGCAATATTGTCGCGCTGCGCGGAGATCTCTGCGGGTACGATGTACTGTAGCCACGCCTGCCCTTGGAAAAGGGCTGGGAGTGGACCTTACTATGGCCACTTCCTGTCCCGTCCCTCTTTATGAGGGCATGGGGGTTGTTGGCGTCGCGGGCTGACTCCCCAAGGCCGGCTTCTCTGAAAGTCGCCAGTCAGGAGTCGGCTTATCCTGAAGTCGTCCCTGCCACTCGGCCGCGAGTGGGCAGTCGACCGCCTCGCCGTCGACTCTCAGAAGGCGGCTCTTCGTCCTGGGGTCTCGAGGGGCGCAGTCTGCCTCAATGTCTTGAAAGGTTCTAGGCCTGGGTTAGCCTACCCGTGGCCCATTACTCCGACACCCGCGGGGCATTATGGAGCAAATCAGTCGGTAGCACGGCCTCGTCTCCACAAACCAGGAAGAAGGGAGTCCGGCCAGTCGACTGATTTGGCGTTGTCCTCAGGCCCCACAGTACTGATGGTAACTCATCTACCCATGCACCGGCTGCATGCTTGAGGTCTCGCTTTAATCTGTGCTTCCACCCTTGGAGGTTCAAACCATTTGCTCTTTCTGCTTGTCTATTCGACTGTGGGTGAGCAACTGAAGCATAGTCTACCCGAGTGCCTTGGGAAGCACAGAAAGCTCTGAACTCATCTGAATCGAAGTTTGAACCATTGTCTGTGATGATGCTGTGTGGGACTCCAAATCTGAATGTTATCCCTCTGATGAAGCTCACAACAGTGTCTGAATCGAGGCTCTTGATGGGTTTGGCTTCAATCCATTTATTGAACTTGTCGACTGCAACAAGCAGGTGAGTGAAACCACTTCTGCCAGTTCTCAAGGGTCCAACCATATCCAAACCTGAAGGACAAATGGCTAGACGAGTGGAATGGTCTTCAAGGCTGAAGCGGGCTTGTGTGACATGTTGGAGTAGAACTGACAACCCTCACAATTGTCGACTATTTCCTTTGCCATTTAATTTGCTCGCGGCCAGTAAAAACCTGCTCGGTATGCTTTGGCCACTATTGTCCATGAGGATGCATGGTGACCACAGGTCCCCGAGTGGATATCATTGAGAATCATTCGACCTTCTTCTGGGGTAATGCATCGCTGAGCAACTCCAGTCACACTTTCTCTGTACAGTCAACCGCTTATCACAATGAAGGCTTTAGATCGACGGACGATCTGTCGCACTTCATCTTCATCTGCTGGCAGTTCTTTCCTGAGAATATATGCGATTTACGGTACATTCCAATCAGGAATGACGACCAAAACTTTCATGACTAGGTCGACCACAGCTGGGATTTCAACTTCAGTCGGATCAGTGGAACTGTTAGGTCGCGGGGGCTCTTCTGTGAAGGGATCTACTTGAACTGATGGTGTGTGAAGGTGTTCCAAAAACACATTGCTGGGAATGGGCTCTCGCTTGGAACCTATCTTTGCTAGGTCATCTGCTGCCTGGTTCTTCAGTCGGGGAATGTGGTGGAGCTCTAGACCTTCAAACTTCTTTTCTAATTTTCTTACTACATTGCAATATCCAGTCATGGTTGGGCTTCTCCCATCCCACTCTTTCATCACTTGATTGACAACCAAATCTGAGTCGCCGTAGACCATTAGGCGACAGACACCGAGTGAAATGGCCATTCATAACCCGTACAGCAGTGCTTTGATACGTCTCCAATGTATCTATAATTTTTTATTGTTCCATGCTATTATATTATCAACCTTGGATGTTTTATATGCATTTATATGATTTTTGGGACTAACCTATTAACCCAGTGCCCAGTGCCAGTTTCTGTTTTTTCCTTGTTTTAGAGTATCATAGAAAAGGAAAATCAAACGGAGTCCAATTGACCTGAAACTTCACGGAACTTATTTTTGGAAGGAAAGCAACCTGGTAGACTTGGAGTGCACATCAGGAAAGAAACGAGGGAGCCACGAGGTAGGGGGGCACGCCCACCCTCCTAGGGTGCGCCCTCCACCCTTGTGGCTTCCCTGACATACCTCTTCCTCCTATATATACCAATATACCCTAAAACAATCGGGGAGCACTATAGATCGGGAGTTCCGCCGCCAGAAACCTCCGTAGCCACCAAAAACCAATCTAGACCCGTTCCGGCACCCTGCCGGAGGGGGCAATCCCTCTCCGGTGGCCATCTTCATCATCTCGGTGCTCTCCATGACGAGGAGGGAGTAGTTCTCCCTCAGGGCTGAGGGTATGTACAAGTAGCTATGTGTTTGATCTCTCTCTCTCTCTCGTGTTCTTGAGGTGAGACGATCTTGATGTATCGCGAGCGTTGCTATTATAGTTGGATCTTATGATGTTTTCTTCCCCCTCTACTCTCTTGTAATGGATTGAGTTTCCCCTTTGAAGTTGTCCTGTCAGATTGAGTCTTTGAAGATTTGAGAACACTTGATGTATGTCTTGTCGTGCGTATCTGTGGTGACGATGGGATATCACGTGATTCACTTGATGTATGTTTTGGTGATCAACTTGCGGGTTCCGCCCATGAACCTATGCATAGGGGTTGGCACATGTTTTTGTCATGATTCTCTGGTAGGAACTTTGGGGCACTCTTTGAGGTTCTATGTGTTGGTTGAATAGATGAATCTGAGATTGTGTGATGCATATCGTATAATCATACCCACGGATACTTGAGGTGACATTGGAGTATCTAGGTGACATTAGGGTTTTGGTTGATTTGTGTGTTAAGGTGTTATTCTAGTACAAACTGTAGGGCTGTCTGTGACACATATAGGAATAGCCCAACGGATTGATTGGATAGAATAACTTTGAGGTGGTTTCATACCCTACCATAATCTCTTCGTTTATTCTCCGCTATTAGTGACTTTGGAGTGACTCTTTGTTGCATGTTGAGGGATAGTTATGTCATCCAATTATGTTATTATTGTTGAGAGAACTTGCACTAGTGAAAGTATGAACCCTAGGCCTTGTTTCAACGCATTGCAATACCGTTTGTGCTCACTTTTATCATTAGTTACCGTGCTGTTTTTATAATTTCTGATTACAAAAACCTTTATCTACTATCCATATACCACTTGTATCACCATCTCTTCGCCGAACTAGTGCACCTATACAATTTACCATTGTATTGGGTGTGTTGGGGACACAAGAGACTCTTTGTTATTTGGTTGCAGGGTTGCTTGAGAGAGACCATCTTCATCCTATGCCTCCTATGGATTGATAAACCTTTGGTCATCCACTTGAGGGAAATTTGCTACTGTCCTACAAACCTCTGCACTTGGAGGCCCAACAATGTCTACAAGAAGAAGGTTGTGTAGTAGACATCAAGCTCTTTTCTGGCCTAGACGAGAACCTGGGTAAACATCTTCATCAAGCTCTTTTCGGTGTCAAAACCGGCGGATCTCGGGTAGGGGGTCCAGAACTATGCGTCTAGGCCGGATGGTAACAGGAGGCAGGGTACACGATGTTTTACCCAGGTTCGGGCCCCCTTGATGGAGGTAAAACCCTACGTCCTGCTTGATTAATATTGATGATATGGGTAGTACAAGAGTAGATCTACCACGAGATCAGAGAGGCTAAACCCTAGAAGCTAGCCTATGGTATGATTGTTGTTCATCCTACAGACTAAAACCCTCCGGTTTATATAGACACCGGAGAGGGCTAGGGTTACACAGAGTCGGTTACAATGGTAGGAGATCTACATATTTGTATCGCCAAGCTTGCCTTCCACGCCAAGGAAAGTCCCTTCCAGACACGGGGCGAAGTCTTCAATCTTGTATCTTCATAGTCCAGGAGTCCGGCCAAAGGTATAGTCCGGCTATCCGGACACCCCTTAATCTAGGACTCCCTCAGTAGCCCCTGGACCAGGCTTCAATGACGATGAGTCCGGCACGTAGATTGTCTTCGGCATTGCAAGGCAGGTTCCTCCTCCAAGTACATCATAGAAGATTTTGAACACAAAGGTAGTGTCTGGCTCTGCAAAATAAGTTTCCACATATTGCCATAGAGAGAATAATATTCACACAAATCTAATTTGCTGACGTATTCTGTAGCGTGACATCACACCACGGCCAGGTTTTTATTCGAATCATTTTACAGTCCCACCTCAGCGCGTTTAGCGAGGCGGTTTCCTTGGCACGTCTTGTTAAAGCAGAGATCGTGTCCCCTTATTCTGGAATTCTCATCAATACGGGAGTGGGTAACCCAACCGCGCCATTGACTATGGTGCTTGGGAGATAAGCGAGTCTTACCAGGCTGGTGGGGGCGCATAGTCGCGTCCGCCCATATAAGGGGATAAGGATCCACCTTTCCATCCACGCCTTCTTCCTCCTTTGCCTATCCATTTCCGCGCACTCGAGCTCCAGCGCCCAAGTCCGCACACCCCACCTCCGCCTTCTCCAGCCATGTCCGGAGTGGGAGGTAAGTGGATGGTATCCTTTGTCACGGAGGGACGCATCAAAAGACTGAGGAAGGCCGGATACTTGTCTAACGGCATTGCGCACCGGCTTCCCGAAGAGGGGCAGATCATCCCCACCCCTAGGCCCCATGAGAGGGTGGTGTTCCTCCCCCATTTCCTCCACAGACTGGGCTTCTCTCTCCACCCATTTGTCCGGGGGCTCATGTTATACTATGGCCTGGATTTCCACGATCTGGCCCCGAACTTTGTCCTCAACATCTCGGCGTTTATCGTCATGTGCGAGGCTTTCTTCCGCATCCGCCCCCATTTCGGCCTATGGCTCAAGACTTTCAATGTCAAGCCGAAGGTGGTGCGCGGCACCCAAGCGGAGTGCGGAGGTGCCATGGTGTGCAAGATGCCCAACGTCCTATGGTTCGAGGGCTCCTTTGTGGAATCCCTAAAGGGGTGGCAGTCGGGGTGGTTTTACATCACCGAGCCGCGCGACCCTGAATGGGTCGCAGCCCCCGAGTTTCGATCCGGACCCCCTACGTGGCTCGCCTCCTGGAAAGAGATGGGTCTGTCGTGTGGTAAAAAAGGAGAGCTGACCGGACTCGAAACATGCGTCCAAACCCTGGTGGACAAGAAGCTCAAACTTGTCAACGTAGTCCAGGTTATGCTCATCCACCGGATTCTCCCGTCTCAACAACGGGCTTTCAACCTGTGGAAGTTCGACCCGGTGCGGCACCAAACTCTGAGCAGGCTCTTCGACACGATGTACGAAGATGCCTGGAAGGTGCTTTTCAAGGGCGCCGAGGCCCCCGCATCCGCTACCAAGGATCGCGGATTCAGCACGCAGCGTCACGCTCGTGCAGTAAGTTATTTTTACCTTTTACAGGGTATTAGTTTTTCATAGTTTGACTCCATGCGGGATCTAAGCTCCCTTACCTTTGACAAGATTGGCAGGAGACGTCCGGACATATCAACTGTCCGGCTCCTTTACCCGAAGGCCCAGGGGACGCTCGCTTGGCAAAGCTGCTGGTTCCGGCACCCTACGTGGTGCCGGAGAAGAAGGCCAAGAAGAAGGCCACGGGGACTCGAAAGAGTGCCCGGCGCCAGGAGCTGTCGGATTCATCATCCGATGACTCCAAGGCGCACTCCTCCCATGAAGACGAGGAGGAGGAAGAAGAGACCTCTCCCCCTCCAGCGGGGGGAGGGAAGAAAAGTAAGGCCACCCCAACTGGGGAGGCCGAACGGTCTAAGAGGGGGAAGATCCCTCCTCCAGACTACTCCACCAACGCCAACAACGGCGAAGAGGAGTGGCCGCACAGGGCTAAGCCCCTAGCGAGATCGTAAGTATCCGGATACCAGAGTGATTCATACACTACTAGGAAAAGGCCTACTAATGGCGCACCGGTTTTGCCTACTAATGGCGCATCATTGGTGCGCCATTAGTAGCACGCCACTAGTAATTTTTACTAATGGCGCACCACTGGTGCACCATTAGTATCTGGTATACTAATGGCGCACCATCCAGTGTGCCATTAGTATATAACACCATGCGCCATTAGTGTGCCTCCCAGGGGCCATATTTAACCATGTGCTTTGGCACACTAATGGCGCACTGCGGATAGATGCGCCATTTGTATACTTGGCATACTAATGGCGCACTCTGGCTTGATGCGCCATTAGTATCCTTTGGCATACTAATGGCGCACTCTGTATTGATGCGCCATTAGTATCCTTTGGCATACTAATGGTGCACCTTGTGGTGATGCGCCATTAGTATGAATATTTGGTTTTTTTTACTTTTCTGATTTTTGCGCAGGTTACAAAATATATTATTTGACAGAATATAGAAAGTAGCACACAGCAACAGCAGATTCATCGAATACAATAGAAGATTAGTCTCCGAATACAATTCATCATATTAGTCTCCGAATTCAAAAGACCGAACAAAGATAAAACATTACAAGTCTCGAGACCATGAGTATCGAGTTTGTCTTCACATTACAAGTCGATATCAATCATCTAAACTACCATCACATAGAAGAGAGTTGCGGTCATCACGATGAGCATCATCGCGATCAAACTGGTCTTCATCCGGTTCCTCCAACGCTCCCTCCTCTCTCCCACTAGATAGCGGGCGTATCTAGATTCGGCCTCCGCCCTAGTGGTGTACCCTTTGTAACTGTTATCGCTAAAACGGTGAACCTGTCTCCGACACTCCTCCCAGTCGTCGTAGACTCCGGGAACCTTACCCTTGTACACGACATACGACGGCATCTCTATGCACAAGCCAAACAACAGACAATACATACATAAGCAATATATAAGTATGCAACAAAAGGATCGGAAGAGAAAATCAAGACATTAATAGCACGATTCATGGTCCTACTAATAAATAGCATCGATTACATCTAAGTTGAACGACTGTCCAAACCAAAGAGACATACAATTCATTAAAGTTTAATTACAACATGAGCCAATCAATGTTTCAGAACTACACATCACTACTTTCGACTCGACTCATGTACAGGAGCGTGGGTGAAGCCGCCGTCTGTCGTGATGGTCATGAAATCGCGGGCGTTGTCAGCCTGCATTTGTAGCATTCCGTCTATCTCAATGTTGGACGGTTGATATCTGAGGAAGAACTGCCCCGAGGTATGAAGGACATCTTGATGGATGATGTTCGCAAACTCCGACTGGATGCAAAAGAATTCTTGTCTGATGTCCGTGTCCCGGATTGCCGACAAGCTCGCGGCCCAATCTTTGAGATTATTTGGTAGCAGAAGGTGATGATGGTCCCTTACGATCACCCGCGTGTGATGGAGGGCGTAGTAGGCATCCTTCTGACCGCCAGGCGGCTGTTTGACACAGCAGAACGTCGTATTGTGGGTGAACACGTGCTTGCTGTACTTACGAACTGCCCTGATGAAGGTGCCTCCAGATTTGGCGTAGCCAGGGAGAACATCATCAAGAACTTTCATGATATTTGTGTAGTCTATCTTGGAGTTACGGTTCGGGTCAAAATACGTGGCCATGGAATATTTCGGGCTTAAGAGGATGAGTGTGCAATGTGTGTCACTGCACAGAACACGGAATGTTAGAAAAAAAAAGAACGATCGAAATCCAAGAAATCATATGTTACGGGGCGGTTAAGGGATGACCTACTCGGGAAAGTAAGGCACAAGGAAGTTATCCTTATCTGGGTTTGCCAGAATGACGTCTTCGAGGTGTGAACTCGCGACTTGGCGGTCCCCAGCGCTGCTCAAGAGCTTGGCACGCCTGTAGAAGGGGTCGACGATCATGATGTCCGGGGTCTTGTCTCTAATGATCCGCATCTCCATACTCAGCGAAAACAGCCGAACGAAGGTGTAGTGCAGCGGATGAAGGTTGAACATAGCAAAGATGTCATCAAACCACAGGACGATCGTACCCCCGATGGCGCCATCCACAAAGCCCTTGCCCTCTGGCACCTTGGCCACGAAAACCGGGTATGCCACATCATTCTCTCTGAGACACCGCTTCTCCAAAGAAAGAACATTGTCGTGCAGACTCCGCATAGCACCGGTTGCAGCACTGAGCATATTTGCCAGTAGCATCGCCCTACCCGCCACATGCACCCTCCTCGAGATATCCTTAGGTGAAGGTGGCCCGTCCTGAGCACGGATCATACTTGGTGCCGGCTGGCTTGCACCGGCGGCCTTTTTAGTTGGCCGTTTCCGGCCCTTCTTCTCGATCTGCTGTAATGGGACCGAGTTCTGCTCACAGACCGCCTTCTTGAGCGTGTTGGGGCTGATAATATTTGGCACCTCCGCTATCTGAGGCTCGGTGAAGGCAGCAGCTGGAGGCGTCTCCTGAGAACTAAACGGCAGAAGATGCATATTGCAATTGGGTTTCTCCGTCGTACCAGCTAGATCGCGGTCGTCTTGTTTGGGTTCTTGAGAAGGAGGCCCGCAGAACTCGTCAACGTACCCATGTTCGGCAAAGTACTTATTGACGTTGGTAAATGTACCATCGTCGTTGTCGCCGTCATCCGGATCCTGTGCCATATGTATGTCCGGATCCTGTGCCATAGGGATGTCCGGCATGTCCGGTAGCGTTGCGGCGTTCTTGCCATGGCTTGGCGCAGGCACGACTGGCGGTCTTGTCTGTGGGGTGGTGTCCCCCGCCCCCAAATGAATCTGGCTCTTTGGCCAAAGCAGGGGCCAGCTTACGCAGGCGCTGAGGGTCTTCTCATCTTCTTCGTCGGCCCCAGCGGGTCGAATCGGAGGTAACAGCTCGTCGCAGCCTGGCAGCACCCGAACCACTTCAACCCTATACATTGTGGGTGGCATCGGATTACCGTGGAACACAGGGTTGCCCGGTTGAACGATTCTGCCCTTGGAGACATCGACCAACTCGCCGCCCACGAAGTGCAGGAGAGTGCAAGGAACGTTGGCGGCGCCCTGCGAAAACATGTAGCGCGTCAGGGATGCCCAGTCAAAGGCAAGGAGATGAAGTCCTCGGTGAGAGGCTTAGTTACCGTGATGCCGTCGAGCTCGGCTAATGTCGAGGCACTGCCAATGGCGGGCGTGCAACTGATGAAGGGGCCGCTTGCTGGCGAGGCGCCGGCCGGCGTACACCCGGGTGCATTAAGCTCCAATGCCGTCGTCGGAGACACCAATACCGCCACCGCCGGAGACACCAATGGCGCCGCCTCCGTAGACACCAATACCACCGCCCCCGGAGACACCAATGGCGCCGCCTGCGTGTTGTGTGAGTTGCTGGCCGTGAAGCTGGGAATCGGGGGCGGCCCCTGTTGGCTACCCGCAATCAACGTCGTTATCCCATGAATCAAGGTAGGCAAAATCCCGGTAAGCGTCGATCCCAGTTGTTGTTGCACTTGCTCTTGGACCATCTCCAGAATCCGCGCCACTTGCGCCTTGAGCACTTCAACCTTGCGCAACTGGCTTTCCGAGCTGGTCTTTCTCTCCTTTCACCCACCAACGCCATAGTATGACGACCATTTTGTGGACAAGCCTTTGCCGGCCACATGACCAGCTAACGTCGGCTTATTGAGCTTATCCCTGTTTTTCATTACGTTCAATTCCCTATTCAAAGGGGTGTCGAAAGGGGAGCTCTGAGACGACCCCGCGCTACTTCTTTCTTTGTTCTGCAGAAGGAACATGAACCATTTAGAAATATTGGGGATTAATTAGAATGCAACCATATGGAGCTAATTACGCGGGGGTGTATTCCTTACCAGAACAAGCTCAAGCTCCTTGGTCTTTGGATCCGTGGTAAGCTCCTTTGTTACCGGGTCCTCCTTGTACTGGGCCCAGAGAAAGTTCCTGGTCTGCTTGTCACTGTATTTCTCGAAGCGGGGCGGTAGGCCTTGCTTGGCACGCTCCACGTCCTCCTTGTCCCATACAGGCTCCGCCACTCTGTAACCGCCGGGACCGAGTTGGTGGACCCCTGTGTTCAACTGCCGCATTTCTTTCCCCCACTAACTTGATTCAGAGGTTGCGGGGCTCTCGCACTTGATCTTGAACTCCTTGTAGTCATCTTCGCTCATCAAAGGATATTTCGCCTTGATCTTCTCATAACTATCACCTTTGTCAATCATTGCCTTCACCGTGCTTTTCCAAGTAGACAGGGCCGTGCTCATCGTCGTGAGGGTGGCACCGTTCACTTTATTACCCGAGAGGCGTGTGTTTGCGAACTCAGCAGGGAACTTGTATCGTTCATGCAGCTTCGTGAAGAGGAGGCTGCGCAAATTCCCTCGGTCCTTATGCCTTAGGTTCTCGGTGTTGATCGAGGCGGTGCTCTGGAGAATGCACCCGAGCTGAATCGAGTACCCCTTGACTACGTGTTTGGGCGTCATCGGATGCCCGTCGAAGTTCACTTCAGTAATTTCCTCCCTGACGGTGCCGAGCACGTTCGGGCACCGGTCCTTCCGTTGCCTCTTCGGTTGGCTGTCATCTGTGCGTGCGCCGCCATCATCAGTGTTGGCATCTGCGGCGCCATCATCAGTGGTGTCATCCCCGAGGGCACTAGGGGTTGTGTAGTCAGAATTGGTGTCTTCCGCGGCGTCCTCATAGCGGTGAGGTTCTTCCTCCAACTCCTGGGATACCTCCCAGAATTGCTTGCCGCCCGAACCGCCGACCTCATCATTGTGGGCCATGTTTCGCTCTAAATAGGAAAAAGTTTGGTCAAAAAGGTGGTTATTGTCAAGGAACAAGATCATGGTCTCATCATTTAGGGTTTGTCGACACCGAGGCATCCTAAAAGCTAAGCTTTTATCATTTAGGGTTTGTCGACACTGAGGCACCCTAAAAGCCTAAGCCTACATCATTTAGGTTCTCATCGACATCGAGGCACCCTATAGAAGCCAAGGTTTCATCATTTAGGGTTTGTCGACGCCAAGGCACCCTAAATGCTAAGTTAAGTTTTCATCATTTAGGGTTTATCGATGCCGAGGCACCCTAGGTTGGGCCTAATCACTAGGCTCTATTGCCACCTATGCAGCAAGAATGGCGGGGCAGTTGATCCTACTTAACTAAGTAGTAAGATACCCCGGCCCATGCATTAGTCGCAAGTACCCCATATGTCCTATTTTTAGCAAAGTCATGCTAAAATTCATGGAAAATTTCAGCATGACCTTTGCTGAAAATAGGACATATGGAGTACCCGAATTTGCCAGAACAGAAGTTAATCGACATTCCGGCAAACTCAAGGGCCTCTCGGGATACCTGCAATATCATTATCCCTGCATAATGAAGTCGCCAATGGGTTATTTTAGAAGATCACAAGTAGCATCATCACAAGTACAACATCATCTATAGCTTTATATTAACAAAGCATCAACACATATACAAAAGACCACTTATGCCAACAGTATGGTTTATATTAGATTCAGAGTTAGAAACAGGAAAACCCGGTGCTTCAAAGCCTACTGGACACACTTTACATCTATCAGTACGGGATGTCCTAACTAATTTCAAGTGTTCATAGGTGAACTTGTACCATGGATGAGCCTAGTGCTTCATTAGTCAACTGAACAGAGATAATAGGGCATAACACCATACATACTACTGACCAAGCAAATTAACTAAATAGTATTGTGTCAAGTTCAGTTTGAAAATTCAGTTACTGCTTGAGTGATTTGACACCAAAAATTACTCCCAAAAATTAATGATTGTATATTGACTGCATATATTCACTGTACAGGACTGAATTCAGTCAAGAAAACCTGTCAATTTCTGTTCACTGCATATATTCACTGTACAGGCTGTTAAGTTCTATTTTAGCTCAAGAATGACACACTAAACTTCATTGCTTCAACCACATGGACAGCAGAGCAAATGTTGGAAGTTGACAATATACTTTAGATTCACACATGCTCCCCTAATTATTTTGTCTGCATCTTTAGATTATCTACTTTAGGCACAATCATACACAATTCTGACTAATTCATCACTGTAGGCCAGCATGAAACACACTCCTCCAAAAAAAGCCAAAAATTCCACTATTATTGCCTATAAAAAGGCCTAATATCCACTAGTATTGCCTCTAAAAAAGCCTTAAAAGTCCACTATTGTTGACAATCAAAATATGATCTGAACTGTAAGGAGTTAACTAAAAAATGAGTGGTTGTTGGCATGAGGGAGTAAACTGATTGCTGGCACAAAAATATTGGTTCTGTAAACATGAAAACAGTCACAAAAATAATGCACTTGGTTTGTGTTGAGTTTTTGCTTTCAGGGATTGGTTTGTGTTGAGTTGTTAACCTAATGGTTCGGCAGTTTGAATCTCCTTTAGCTAGTTTGAATCCATGGACTACCCTGTTAGATTGGGACTGAAGATAGGTACCTACTTATCTTTCTATTCCATCGCCAACTGTGACTTTTCCAAGAATAATATCCCTGCATGAACATAGGTGAGAGGTTTACTAACTGCCTCAAAGGCATAATCAATGGATCAGCTCGAAGAAATAATGCGATTGACACGTCAAAACTATGACAGAAATGTGAAACTTGATGGCAACTACGACATGGCAAGAAAGAACTCATATGTAGTGATGGCAGAACGTATGAATTTGCCGCGGCAAAATTTGGTTCTCCCTAAAAACAAAATGGAAAAATTGTGGTGGAACGAATCTAAATTTGCCATTCACTGCATATTGGAAATTGCCCTAGAATACCCCTACCAGTTCTGAACCGGATCAAAAACTACACATCACAAAAATACCATGGTACAGAATGGTGGTGAAATTTGCCATGACATTTCTACTAGTGCACTAGGTCATGGCATGTCATCTGTACTAGTATATTGGGTCATGGGATGCAATTTGGGGTGAGAAAACTAAACACAAAATTCGGATGTGCCTCTACTGGGTCATGGCACATCAATTTACAGATAATCAAACTAACAAAAATGAAAAAAAGACGGGGGGTTGAGGATGTTGCCACCAGCAGTGGAAAAGGAGGAAGGAGGAGGCCTCCCCAATCTTGTAACCATAGACTGCCACGGTCGAGGGGAGGGAGGGAATGGGTAATGGTGGAGAGAGGGAGGAAGGAGGAAGGAGGAGAGGTACCTGGTCGCCGGAGGGGTTGGGGTCGGGGTCGGGGTCCGAGCTCATCTGGTTCCACGCTCGCCGCGGTCGAAGGAGAGCAGGGGGCCGGTGGCGGAGGACGGCAGGGGCAGGTGGGGTGGAGGGAGCACCTTGGTTGGGGCGGAGCGGCGAGGGCGACGGGGCGACGGAGCACCGAGGGCGACGGGGCGACGGAGCGGCGAAGGCGACGGACGGGAGGATGAGGCGCGGCGGACGGCGGCGGTCGAAACCCTAGGCGGTCGCTCGCTCGCTTCTGGGGTTGGGTTGGGGGTGGGTCGATCGATCGATGGGGATCTAGTGGCGAGGGAGAGAAGGTCGAAGGAGATAGCTAGGGGGAAGCTTACTAATGGCGCACCAGACCTCGGTGCGCCATTAGAAATCTTTTTTTAGATAGCAATGGCGCACCCCGCAGCGGTGCGCCATTAGAATTTTTTTATTATAGTTCGAGCACAGGTTATATTGCACCTAACCCAATCCACATCAGGACCCGCCCACTAGCCCGACTGGTCAGCACGCAGCACACACACCAGGAGGTCCTGGGTTCGATTCCCAGGCTCCACAATATTTTTTTATTTGATATTTATTTGTGTTTAAATAAGTTCAAACTTGTTTAAATCACAACAGTAATATTTTTTATAAAAACAGTAATAATTTTTTAAAAAATATATTCAAATTTGTTACTTGAAAATATCATCGGCGGCGGCGGTGGAGCGGGGGAGGGTGCGGGGGGTGCCCGTTGGCGGCGGTGGAGCGGGGGAGGGTGCAGGGGGCCGGGTGCTCGTCGGCGGCGGTGGAGGGGGATCGAGATCGAGTGTCCTCATGAATTCAAAAAGTGCCCGTGAAATTTAAAAATATTCATGATATCAAAAAGTGCCCATGAAATACAATTGAGAAATGAAGACTATGATTTAAATACAATCGATCTTAGCTAGCTATCTGTTCACAATCTTCTTGCCCTTCTTTTTTCCAAATGGAGTTCTTCTATAGAACGGACGTCCTTTAGGTAGGGTGGTCCTACTTCTTCTTGTGGTGTGTGCTGCTACTTCATCGTCGTCGTCATGTTCGATCTTCGGGTCGCCGTACTTGTCGAAGTCTTGCTCATTGGCTACTCCATCCATTCCGATGATCTTCCTTTTGCCTCTCCTCACGACAACACGACTGGGCTTTGACGGGTCGGTAATGAAGAAGCATTGGTCCACTTGGGAAGCCAGTACCCATGGCTCATTTTTCGTGGTGATGTTTGCGCCCGCGGTCTTGGATTTGGCTTCGGGTATAACCATGGTGGTGAAATACCGGTCTTCTTTTAGGACGCTCTTGGCCCATCTGACACGGAACATCGGGACCTTCTCTCCAGCGTAGCTCAGCTCCCAGATCTCCTCGATCCTTCTGTAGTATCTGTCCTTGTCGTTACCGGTGTAGGATTCCATCGTTACCCCGGAGTCCTGATAACCATCGCTCTTCATGTCCTTGTCCTCGGTGTAGAATGTGTAGCCGTTGATATCGTACGCCTCATAGGTCATCAGGTTGTGCTCGGCGCCCTGTGACAAGGCGAATATGAGTTGTTCTTCCGCGGAAGAATCCTCATGTAAAGGGTACGACAGAAGCTTCTGCTTGAACCAACGCGTGAAACATGAGTTGTGCTCTTTGATTATATCTCCGTCCATCCTCTGTTGGCCTCGGTCATTGTACGTCTTCTCAATAAAGGTTTTGTGTTCTACCGCCCAAGGATCGACCATGTCTATGTGTTGTAGCGCGACTAGGTTTGCTCTTTCAAAGTCGGTGAGTCGACCCTCGAAGTCGACATGCATTTCGCGGCGACCCTCACGTTGACCCCATCCAGTGAGCCTGCCGAGGTGCCTGTTGACGGGCAGACCAACGGGGTTCTCGATGCCTAGATAATTCGTGCAGTAGGAGATGCACTCTTCGGTCAGAAAGCCCCTGGCTATAGTTCCCTCTGGACGTGACATGTTGCGAACGTATCCTTTGATGACACCATTCATCCTTTTGAACGGCGTCATGCTATGCAAGAACGTCGGCCCGAGTTGGATGATATCCTCCACGATATGGACCAGCAGATGCACCATAACGTCGAAGAATGCGGGCGGGAAGTACATCTCAAGCTCGCATAGTATCACCACGATCTCTTCCTGTAGCCTTCTGAGTTACCTCACGCCAATCAACTTCCAAGATATGACTTCGAAAAAGTTGCATAGGCCAAATAGCGTTTCATGGACGTGCGTGTCCATGATCCCACGGATTGCAACTGGAAGTATCTGCGTCATCAGCACATGACAGTCGTGAGACTTCATCCCGCTGAACTTCTGCTTTGCTGGGTCTAGGTATCTCCTTATCTTCCCCGGGTAACCGTAAGGAAGTTTTAGTCCTACAAGGCAGGTGAAAAACTTCTCGATCTCCTCCTGACTTCAAGTGAAGCACGCGGGAGGGTAGTCACTTCCGGTCTTCTTGGCTTTTTGCCTTTGCGACGAGTTTCTATGTCCTGCTTCGCCTCATCATCATTAGCGTGAAGCTCCTGCCTGATGCCCATTGATTTCAAGTCTGCCCTTGCTTTCGGCACATCTTTGGTCCTCTCTGGCATGTTGAGCAGGGTACCAAGCAGACTCTCGCACACGTTCTTCGTGATATGCATGGCATCAAGGCTGTGAGGCACACGGTGGATCTTCCAGTATGGCATGTCCCAGAAAACAGACCTCGTTTGCCAGACCTTCAGCAGCGGCTTTGGCGCCTTTCGCTTCTTTCCCGGCTCTGGCGCCTTTTGCTTCTTTCCCGGCAGTGGGCAATCTTTCCAATTTTTCAACAGCTCGTCTATTTCCTCGCCGCTCCTCGTATGCGGGCGTTTTCGGGGTTCGGTTTCACCATCGAACAGATCCTTGTGTTTCCTCCACGGGCCATCGTCGCGAAGCCACCTTCGATGTCCCATGAATACGGTTTTCGAAGATCCGGGATCTCTATCTACCTGGCGATACGTTGTGTCATCCATGCACATTACGCATCCAGAAAATCCGTGGACTACCTGCCCCGCGAGATATCCGTAACCGAGATAGCCGTGCACCGTCGTGAGCAGTGCGGCTCTCATAGGGAAATATTCTTTCTCTGCGGCATCCCATGTATTGGCTGGCGTTTTCCACAGCGTGTCTAGCTCCTCTTTCAGTAGCCCCAGATACAGATTGATGTTGTTCCCTGGTTGTTTCGGCCCTTCAATTAGCATACTCATGTGAATGTACTTCCTCTTCATGCACAACCAGGGGGGAAGGTTGTACATCCACACAAACACAGGCCACGTGTTATGTGTGCTTCTCTGGCTGCCAAACGGATTGACTCCATCGGTGCTCGCGCCCAGCATGATGTTCCTTGGATCCTTCCCAAATTCTGGGTATTCGAAGTTCAACGCTTGCCACTGGCTCGCATCCTTAGGGTGACTCAGCATCTTGTCTTTTTTATTTATCTCCGAATCATTTCCGTCATCTTCCCGCTTCTTCTCCTCCCTATCCGCGTGCCAACGCAGGAGCTTTGCTACCTTAGGGTCCGCGAAATACCGCTGCAGACGAGGAGTGATCGGAAAGTACCACACCGATTTTCGAGGAGCTTTCTTCCTCTTCTTGTATCGAGTGACGCCGCACACCGGACATATGGTAGACTCCGCGTGCTCGTCCCGATAAATGATGCAATTGTTCATGCACACATGGTATTTCACGTGCGGTAAATCCAGAGGACACACAATTTTCTTCACCTCCTCGAAACTGGTCGGGCACTTGTTCCCCTTGGGAAGACGTTCGTGCCAGAAGGACATGTTCTCGTCGAAGCATGCGTCGGTCATTTTGTGTTTTACCTTCATCTCCAGAGCCATGAGCGTTACTTTCAGGCGGGTATCCTCGGGCATGCATCCTTCATACAATGGAGTAACCGCGTCTATCTCCAGTTGATCCAGCTTGGCTTTCTCTCGGGCGGCAGCTCTTGCGTTATCCGTCTGCTTGAGAAGCAGCTCTTGAATATGAGGGTCCTGCACCCAGCCTCCATCGTCGTCTGCTCCGGCATCTTCATCCTCATGATCATTCCCTTCATCTTGATCTTCCTCATCATCATGTACGACATCTTCTACATGATGACTGTGTACAGCATCACCGTCGTGATCATGTCCTGGAGATTCTTCGTATTCTCGCCCGCCCTCGCCATGGTGGTACTTGTCTTGTTCCCCTTCCTCATTTTTTGCCTGGCCCCCATGGACGACTTCATAGTCATCTTCATCACCTTGCCACCGATAGCCATCCATGAAACCACGCAAGAGCAGGTGGTCCCGCACCTGCCCAGAATCCGGGTCCGCAATAAGGCTCTTCAGCTTGCATCTTCGACACGGACATCTTATCTCCATCTCATTCTTTTGAAGCATCTCGGCCTTCGTGGAGCTCAAAAACCTATTCACGATGCCTTCGGTCATCGTGCGGACCATGGTCGCCTGCGGGGTAGAGCAAAATGATATTTTAGAACCAAGAAAAAATTTGGCATGACCTTCCCTAAAAATAGGACCAAAAAGAATGCATAGTGCCAAAATTCTGGCCGAAACGGAAATGAATCAACATTCCGGCAAAATATTGGCAACTATCGCATTTCAAATACTGGTACCTGCAAACACAAACATATATGCAACACCACAAATACATGCAACACCACAAACATAAATAGATCTAGCTAGGCCACAAAAAGTGCATGTGCACGTTGTTGGAGCGAGCTAGGGAGAAAAAAGTAGATCTACATCATGAAGATAGCTTTCCCCTTATTTACCTATCAAAAAAAGGTAATTTCACCACTTAATTTTGATGAATCTATGGTGGAAATGAGGTGAGGAGGAGGAGGCAGCCGAAAGCTTGGAGAAGGAGGTGGAGGGAATGAAGTGGGGAAAGTGAGTGGGTAGGTGTGGGGCTGTCCAAAATATCTTGTTGGGTCCCAGGTTACTAATGGTGCACCACCTGCAAATGCGCCATTAGTAGTTTTGCAGAAAAGTAAAAAAAATATACTAATGGCGCACTTTTACAGGGTGCGCCATTAGTAGTTTAAACTAGTAATGGCGCACTATGAGGCGGTGCGCCATTAGTAGTTTTGCAAAAAAAGAATAAAAAAATTCAGTACTGGCGCACTCCATGTCTGGTGCGCCATTACTAGTTAGAACTAGTAATGGCGCACCAGAGGTAGGATGCGCCATTAGTATGTATGTAAAAATGAAAAAAAATTATCACTAGTGGCGCACCAGTTTTCTGGTGCGCCATTAGTGTCTTCCACACTAATGGCACATCACCAACTGGTGCGCCATTAGTATATGGTAGTGGCGCACTACTTCCCTGGTGCGCCATTAGTGTCAATCCTATTTATAGCCATTTTCCTAGTAGTGATAGTATTCCTCCATTGCACAGCTTTTCCTTACGTCGAACATGATTGTGCAGTCCGCCCAAGGCCGGGCTCGACGAGTCGTCGAGCGGCTCCCTGGATTCGTCGGATGTGAATTCGCTTCCGACGGCTTCCTCCACCCACCCTACGGACGGCGCCGAGGTGGCGTCCCAACAGGTTCCAAGCCAGGAAGAGGTGGTCCTGGAGGCGCCGCAAGGCAACCTCCTGGACTCCAGGCGTAAAGGGGATAGAACCCCCAAGGGCTCCAAGTCCGGCCTTGAGCCGGACACCGCGCCGGAACCTTCAACGGTTCTGGACTCCGGTAGGCAGCCTCCTTCCAAGAGTAGCAAGCCTATCGAGCCGGTGACCTCCGTCCAACCGGAGGCACCGGACAATTTGCTGGAGACGCTTAACGGTGCCTCCATCGACGAGGAGCACCGCACTATTATGAGTGCGGTGATCCAGAAGGTTCAGTCCGCCAAGAGCGGACTGACTGAAGCTTGTGCTAGCCTTCTAACAGGCTTTGAGGTAAGTAAAGAATATATAAAAATATTACCGCATAGACAGTAGCCCCTGATGCTCTATTCGGCATTCGGAAAGAAAAGCCGAATAGAGGATCTAATAACATTCGCAGGAGTCTAACATAATTAAGTAAATATGCCTATGCAGGCTTCGCTGCTGGCCTCCGCCGCACTGACTGCGGAGGTGGATACGCTGAAGCAGAACCTCGCGCGGTCCGAGAACGAGCTCGGCCATGCCAAGAGGCAACTCGAGGAGAGGGAGGGTAAGTAATACCTTGCGCAAGTATATAGAGAAAATGTGGTTGCAAAAAATGACAAGACCAATGTGCTACTATAAGGGCCACGACCGAGGTGGCAACCCTTAAGCAAGCTCTGTACGAGGCCGAAAATAGAGCGGCCGCGGAGCGCACGGAGAGAGGGAAGCAGGAGGCGCGGGTGGAGGAGGTGCAGAAAGAGCTCCAGACTCTCGTGAAAAAACACGAGAGTTTGGAGCTTGACTCAAAGACGCAAGCGTCCAAGCTTGCGGCAGCCCTCAAAAGCGCGAAGTCTGCCAAGGCCGAAGCCCAAAAAGCCCTCAAAGAAATTGAAGCAATGAAGAATATAGCTGCGGGTAAGGCATTCATTATGCAAAGCAAGCACATGAAAGTGAATTACTTGTTACTTACCCGAGTCCGGAGCTCTCCAGGAGCGTTCGCAGATTTGCCCCACAGTGCGTCGGATGCCGCTGCCTACTACCGAGCCGAAGAGGGGAGCTCGACGGAGAAGGTGTTCTGGTCTCAGTATGCTGAGGCCGGACACCTGGTGCCTTTGAGCGACCAGCTGAAGCAAATGGTCGAGCTCCACAAGGTTGCCGAACAGGCCATAAAGGGCCTCATAGTTCGGCTGTGGCCTGGAGAGGCTCTTCCTAGGAGCAACTTCAGGCTGGTGAGGCGGCTGGTGGATGCCTGTCCACGGCTTGAAGTAATCAAGCGCTCCGTCTGCATCGAAGGTGCCCGTAGGGCGCTTTCCCGTGCTAAAGTGCACTGGGGCAAGATGGATGCGGAGAAGCTGGTGAAGGATGGGCCGCCGCCGGGCAAGGAGCATCGCGTCCCGGAAGAGTATTATGAGGGCGTCCTGAAGGGTGCCCGCCTTATAGCGGATGAATGCTCCAAAGATGTAATTTTTGAGTAAACTCGCATTTGTGATCCTGTACGCTGAAAACTTGTTCATATGCGCTAAGCAACGCTTTTGAATTTAAAATATTACCTTCTGTGCGGCCGTTTATCAAGTTTGAGAGATGGCGAGTCATCGCCTTCTGCCCCATGCCACGAGTGCTGGGGTGTTCGGGATAAACATGAGCGCTCTTTTTCCCATTCTTGGGTCCTTCGAGGGAGGCGCTCAACACAACGAACAAGGCAATCGGACTATAATGCTTGAACACTCTCACTTAGCCATAGAATTCTATAATTTTAAATTTTGGCGAAGCCCCTAGTGTTTGGAAGACCGAGTTCGGGGCGCTATCCAGGTCTAGGCAAGACAGAGCCGGCTCCTCGCTCTAAGCGGCATAAGTCTTTAGGGACTCGAAAACCTCTCGAACAGCGACCAGCTCTCGCCTCATCATGATGGTCAGTTTTATCTTTCTCTACTGATGTGCTTAGCCCAACTCAACTGGGGCACAATCACAGTAGTTCTCCTAGTGCTACCTTAGCCGATATAACGGAACGTAAGGTACCAAAACATAGGAGCCGGGCAAACCCAACTATTGACCCAAGACATGATTCGGAGCCGATGCATATAATGCTATAAGTTTGGGGTGCCGCACTTGTGAAAGTGTTTGGACTTCTCACACCATATTGTGGGGTACTTAAGCCCCTGGCGTATTAGTCGTACCAAAGTGTACGGGTGCAACATGTCATTAATGAACATATATTCGTAAAAAAAGAGTAATGCAATAATAGACGGAAGCTATGCATTGTTTATTTAAAAAAGGCTGCGATCAAAGCAGAACGATACAAATAGTGCGATAAGCAAAAAATGGGACTATCAAATATGTCCTTTCCAGGGGCGAGCTGCGGAATGTTATGCGAAACAGGTATACTGCTCGTTATAGAGACCACCTTAGAGTTCCGTAGTGCGGCGTAGCTTTCTGCTCCCCTGGTTGTTGTATCGTTTGTGCAGCAATTGTTCTGCCGGACAGGCCTTACGAAGAGTGGAGTCCCGAAAATAAGAGAAAATTAAGAGATCGGAAGCCCCTAGTGCGGTTTAAGTCGCGTTTCGGGCGTGCCGTGATGGTGCCCCTCCCCCTGTGCCCATGGTATTTCCAGAGCGTAGTTATGTACGCGCAACACTGGTTTCGCAAGTTCGCAAGGGCTGGAGTTGGGGCCGCATTGCTACGCTTGCTCGAAACGTGCCAGGCGGTCGTGTTGTAGGTTACTCCGGGCACGCTTGACGGTGTCCAGACGTTTAATGGCCGGACTGGAGAATTGCCTTGAGAGGCTGCTTTGTACTTCCGCTGCGATAGCCGCCGTATGCTCCTCCATTCGGAGAGAGCGTTCGGTGTTTCCATTGACCGTGATGACTCCTCGAGGGCCTGGCATCTTGAGCTTGAGGTATGCGTAGTGTGGCACCACATTGAACTTAGCAAGTGCGGTTCGCCCGAGCAGTGTGTGATAGCCACTGCGGAACGGGGCTATGTCGAAGATTAACTCCTCGCTTCGGAAATTATCCGGGGATCCGAAGACCACTTCAAGTGTAACTGAGCCTGTACAGTTGGCCTCTACACCTGGTATGACGCCTTTAAAGGTCATTTTAGTGGGTTTAATCCTCGAGGGATCGATGCCCATTTTCCGCACTGTATCCTGATAAAGCAGGTTCAGGCTGCTGCCGCCGTCCATCAGGACTCTAGTGAGGTGAAATCCGTCCATAATTGGGTCTAGAACCAATGCGGTGAATCCGCCATGATGGATGCTAGTGGGGTGGTCCCTTCGATCAAAAGTGATCGGGCGGGAAGACCACGGGTTGAACTTTGGGGCGACTGGCTCCATCGCGTATACGTCCCTTAGCACACACTTCCGCTCCCTCTTGGGGACGTGGGTTGCGTATATCATGTTCACCGTCCGCACTTGTGGGGGGAAACCTTTTTGTCCACTGTTGTTCGGCGGCCAGGGCTCCTCCTCGTCATCGCTATGCAGCCCCTTGTCTCTGCTTTTGGCATTTAACTTGCCTGCCTGCTTGAACACCCAACAATCCCTGTTGGTGTGATTGGCTGGTTTTTCGGGGGTGCCATGTATCTGGCATGAGCGGTCGAGTATTCGGTCCAAACTGGACGGGCCCAGAGTATTTCTTTTGAATGGCTTTTTCCGCTGACCGGGTTTAGAGCCTCTGAATCCGACATTAACTGACGTATCCTTAGCATTGTCGCCGTTAATGCGGCGCTTTTGCTTGTTGCGACGCGACCTGCCACTGTTGTCCTTGGTATCCGAATTACCAGGGCTCTTGGTCATGTTATTGCTGCGAGCTAGCCAGCTGTCTTCTCCCGCGCAAAAGCGGGTCATAAGTGTCGTGAGGGCTGCCATAGATTTCGGCTTTTCCTGTCCTAGGTGCCATGCAAGACACTCGTCGCGGATGTTATGCTTGAAGGCTGCTAGGGCCTCTGTGTCCGGACAGTCGACAATTTGATTTTTCTTGGTTAGGAACCGTGTCCAGAATTGTCTGGCCGATTCCTCTGGCTGCTGAATTATGTGGCTTAGGTCATCGGCGTCTGGTGGTCGCACATAAGTGCCCTGGAAATTGTCGAGGAATGCGGCTTCCAGGTCCTCCCAACAACCAATTGATTCTGCTGGCAAGCTGTTAAGCCAATGCCGAGCTGGTCCTTTAAGCTTGAGTGGGAAGTATTTCATGGCATGTAGGTCATCACCGCGGGCCATGTGGATATGAAGGAGATAGTCCTCGATCCATACCGCAAGATCTGTTGTGCTATCGTATGATTCGATGTTCATGGGTTTGAAACCCTCGGGGATTTGATGATCCATTACTTCATCTGTGAAGCATAGTGGGTGTGCGGCGCCTCTGTATTGGGCTATATCACGACGCAGCTCAAACGAGCTTTGTCTACTGTGTTCGGCCCGGCCGGATTTACTATATCCGGCATGAAGAGTACCGTCTCGTGCCATGGGGCGCCCACGTGATCCGTAGATCGATCTTGTTTGCCTTGCCTTGTCTTCCAATATGTCTTGCAGGTCTGGCACATTTTCCCATGCCTTGGTATTTTTTGAGCGGCACCGGGGTGCGGCTTGAGTGGAGGGCCGAGAGGCCTCTCTGTCGCGGCCACGGGGTGGCCGGTCGGCCGCATCATGCGCTGGTGATGTAGGTTTCGGTGCTTCCTCCTCTAATTGGGGTAGCAACCTGCACTTTGGGTAGCTCTTGGAGGGGCGTTCGAGTTCATACTCTTTGGCCGCAAGTACTTCAGTCCATCTGTTGGCTAGAAAATCTTGATCAGCTCTAAGCTGTTGTTGTTTTTTCTTGAGGCTGCTCGCCGTGGCCATAAGCCTGCGTTTGAAATGCTCTTGTTTGACGGGATCCTCTGGCACGACAAATTCGTCGTGTCGAGGCTTGCCTCGTCTTCGGAGGGAGGCATATAATTATCGTCCTCGACCTGTCTGTCTGCCGCTCTCTCATGAGGGCTGGCTTCTCTATCCTCCTATGCTGAATCTTGCTGGAGGTGGTTGTCTTCGGCACTGTCCGGGGTGTTATTATCTCCCGTGCCGGAATCACCGTTTTTGCTTTGGCGGGATTTAGAGTGGCGCCACTGACGCCGGCGCTTAGGCTGCTTCTTGGATGGGTCATCCTTCGTTGTTCCATCGCCATTGCCTTCTTTTGCGGTGTCCACCATGTATATATCATACGACGAGGTGGCTTTCCAGTGCCCCATAGGCGCTGGTTCTTGATCGTCTCCTGCATCGGTGTCCATACCGTCAATGTCTTCAGAGTTGAAGTCGAGCATGTCGGTTAAATCATCGACGGTGGCTACGAAGTGGGTGGTGGGTGGGCTTTGAATTTCTTCATCATCCGCATCCCAACCTTGCTAACCATAGTCCGGCCAGGCCTCTCCTGATAAAGAGAGAGACTTTAGTGAATTCAGAATATCGCCGAAGGGCGAGTGCTGAAAGATGTCCGCGGCGGTGAACTCCATGATCGGCGCTCAATCGGGTTCGATCAGTCGGGGCGCGGAGGGCTCGGAGTCTGGAGAGGAGTCCGGCTCCTTGGAGTCACGGGCTTCGCAGAGAATAGGGCTGGTGTTCGGCTTGATCGCCGTAGAGATTGCAGCCCCCGAGGCGGTGTCTAACCACCCATCCTCGATTGGTGTGATCGGCTTCGAGCTAGGGGTTGGAGCGGACACAGGTGCGGCCTCCAGGGCACTATTCGACGGCAGAGCTAAATCATGCCTATCGTGACAGTGCGGCGCGCTCGGTTGTGGCTCGAATCCGTCGAAGGTCAAGTCTCCGCGGATGTCGGCCATGTAGTTCAAACTTCCAAAACTGACCTGATGGCCAGGGGCGTAGCTTTCGATCTGCTCCAGATGACCAAGCGAATTGGCCCCCAGTGCAAAGCCGCCGAATACGAAGATCTGTCCGGGGAGAAAAGTCTCACCCTGGATCGCATCACTGTTGATGATCGGAGAATCCCTCGGGCCTAAAAGTGACGACACAGAGGAACTCTCAATGAAAGCACCAATGTCGGTGTCAAAACCGGCGGATCTCGGGTAGGGGGTCCCAAACTGTGCGTCTAGGCCGGATGGTAACAAGAGGCAGGGTACACGATGTTTTACCCAGGTTCGGGCCCTCTTGATGGAGGTAAAACCCTACATCCTGCTTGATTAATATTGATGATATGGGTAGTACAAGAGTAGATCTACCACGAGATCGGAGAGGCTAAACCCTAGAAGCTAGCCTATGGTATGATTGTTGTTCGTCCTACGGACTAAAACCCTCCGGTTCATATAGACACCGGAGAGGGCTAGGGTTACACAGAGTCGGTTACAATGGTAGGAGATCTACATATCTGTATCGCCAAGCTTGCCTTCCACGACAAGGAAAGTCCCTTCCGGACACGGGACGAAGTCTTCAATCTTGTATCTTCATAGTCCAGGAGTCCGGCCGAAGGTATAGTCCGGCTATCCGGACACCCCCTAATCCAAGACTCCCTCAAGTAGACATCAAGCTCTTTTTTGGCGCCGTTGCCGGGGAGGTGAGTGCTTGAAGGTATATCTTTAGATCTTGCAATCGAGTCTTTTAGTTTCTTGTTTTATTACAAGTTTAGATTATAAAAGAAAACTATAAAAAAATGGAATTGAGTTTACCTCATATGCTTCATCTTTTTAATATCTTTCGTGAGTATGATGGGAAGGAAAATTGTGCCAAAGTGTTAGAATAATGAATTAAAATGTTTGGCACTAAATCTCTGAATGATGAGCATGATTGCAATGTTGTTAGTATGAATTCCTTGAATATCCATAGTACTAATGATGATTGCACTAGTTATGATGAAAATGTCTCCTATAAACATGTCAATTTTTGTGGAGTGCATTGGGTTTGCAAGTACACACCAATTAGGGAAGATAGATTTTGTAAGAGGCATAAGTACTTAGAAACAAAATTGTTGCAAGAAAGGCTAGATGTTTGTGCTGAAAATTTAAATTTTCTTGGCCATACTTCTGAGCTTCGCAATGAACGTGGTCATTTAACCATCCGATGCAAATTGTTTCATGATCTAATCGTTTCCAAAAATTGTGATGACTTGATTTCTCTTGCACATCATAGTGAACTCATTTCGCTTATGGGTTACAAAGAAATGAAATGTATAACTAACTATCTTCCAGTATTTGCCCGTGATAAACTTCTTGGCTTTGATCTAGAGGAAATTTATATGTATTGTGCGGTGAATTGTATTGAAAATCCTTATATTGCCAACTACATAAGAAGATGAACAAAATACTAATGAAAGGGAAGAGACTTCCCAATACCCTCCTATTATTTATTATGATGAATCGGGTAACGAGGAGGAGCCTCCTATTCAACCAATCTCATTAATAAGGAGCTCCAAAAAGAGGATTGAACCCACACATGATGTGGTGAAGAAGAAGAAAAGAAAAAGGAAGAGAGGTAAAAAGATATCTCCCCCAAATAATGTTGCCCCTATTACTATTGTGCCTCATGGAAATATAATTGTGGAATATAATGATACTTCTTATGATCTTGAAAATCTTTTTGGCACTTGCTTGGAAGAATATGATAATTGCTATACTATTGGTGCTATCCATACTATTAATGATGAGAGTGATTATGCTTATGATATGAAAAGGCACAAGCTTGGGGATGCTATGTTTGATGAAGATGATGTTTTTGAGAATATATTTGCTGCAATTAATGTTTGTCCCAAGCTTGGGGATGCTACATTTAACGAAGATGATATTTTTAGTCCCCAAGTTTTGATATGCAAATTTATAATGATGATAGCATGCCTCCTACCTATGATGATTATTGTGATAGTACTTATGCTATAAAAAGTAGCGATTATATTTGTAAAACTTGTAGTGATTATGATTAACCTTTTTCTGAACATTACTCTTTTAATGTGGAAACAATTTGTAGTATTCAAGTCTCTTATGGTACTCCCACTATCCTGAATGAGAAGAATTTTGCTTATGTGGAGTGTAGTAAAAATTATATGCTTATGCATCATGAAAATAATGCTTTAGGTTCTGGTTATATTGTTGAATTCATTCATGATTCTAGAATTATTATAAGGGAGGAACATATGCTAGTAGTAATTGCAATAATATCAAGTTTCCTCTCTATGTGCTTAAAGTTTTGAAGTTATGCTTGTTTGGCCCTCCTATGCTAGTTGATTATTGTTCCCATAAATTGTTTGCTCACAAAATCCCTATGCATAGGAAGTGGGTTAGACTTAAATTTTCTAGTCATATTCTTCATGATGCTCTCTTTATGTTTCAATTCTTATCCTTTATGTGAGCATCACTGAAATCATCATGCCTAGCTAGGGGCGTTAAATGAGAGCGCTTGTTGGGAGGTAACCCAATTTTATTTTTGTTCCTTGCTTTTTGCTCCTGTTTAGTAATAAATAATTCATATAACCTTTGTTTAGATGTGTTTTTATGTTTTAAATTAGTGTTTGTGCCAAGTAGAACCGTTGGGAAGACTTGGGGAAAGTCTTGTTGATCATGCTGTAAAAAACAGAAACTTTAGCGCTCACGAGAATTGCTGCCATGTTTTATTGGAGATAGATATTTAGTTAATTATTTTTGAAGATGATTAATAGATAAATTCCTCACGTCCAGAAATTTATGTTAGAATTTTATGAGTTCCAGAAGTATACGTTTGATCCAGATTACTACAGACTGTTCTGTTTTTGACAGATTCTGTTTTCGATGTGTTGTTTTCTTATTTTGATGAATCTATGAGTAGTATCAGAGGGTATGAACCATAGAGAAGTTTGAATATATTAGATATTACACCAATATGAATTTAGAATGAGTTCACAACAGTACCTAAGTGGTGATTTATTTTCTTATACTAACGGAGCTTACGAGTTTTCTGTTAAGTTTTGTGTTGTGAAGTTTTCAAGTTTTGAGTAAAGATTCGATGGACTGTGGAATAAGGAGTGGCAAGAGCCTAAGATTGGGGATGCCCAAGGCATCCCAAGGTAATATTCAATGACAACTAAAAGCCTAAGCTTGGGGATTCCCCGAAAGGCATCCCCTCTTTCGTCTTCGTTCATCGGTAACTTTACTTGGAGCTATATTTTTATTTACCACATGATATGTGTTTTGCTTGGAGCGTCATTTTATTTTATTTAGTTTTGCTTGATTTTTTAATAAAATACCAAGATCTGAAATTCTTAAATGTTAGAGAGTATTCATATAGTTGCATGATTATTCGACTACTCATTGATCTTCACTTATATCTATCGGAGTAGTTTGTCGTTTGCTCTAGTGCTTCACTTATATCTTTTTAGAGCATGGTGGTGGTTTTATTTTGAAGAATTGGATGAACTCTCGTGCTTTACTTATATTATTTTGAGAGTCTTTAGAACAGCATGGTAGTTTGCTTTGGTTATGAAACTAGTCCAAATATGATGGGCATCCAAGAGGGATATAATAAAAACTTTCATATAGAGTGCATTGAGTACTATGAGAAGTTTGATACTTGATGATTGTTTTGATATATGAGGATGGTAATATTAGAGTCATGCTAGTTGAGTAATTGTGAATTTGAGAGATACTTGTGTTAAAGTTTGTGATTCCCGTAGCATCCACGTATGGTGAACCGTTATATGATGAAGTCGGAGCATGATTTATTTATTGATTGTCTTCCTTATGAGTGGCGGTCGGGGACGAGCGATGGTCTTTTCCAACCAATCTATCCCCCTAGGAGCATGCGCGTAATACTTTGCTTTGATAACTTGTAGATTTTTGCAATAAGTATGTGAGTTCTTTATGACTAATGTTGAGTCCATGGATTATACGCACTCTCACACTTCCACCATTGCTAGCCTCTCTAATACCGCGCACCTTTCGCCGGTATCATACACCCACCATATACCTTCCTTAAAACAGCCACCACACCTACCTATTATGGCATTTCCATAGCCATTTCGAGATATATTGCCATGCAACTTTCCACCGTTCCGTTTATTATGACACACTCCATCATTGTCATATTGCTTAGCATGATCATGTAGTTGACATTGTATTTGTGGAAAAGCCACCATTCATAATTCTTTCATACATGTCACTCATGAGTCATTGCATATCCCGGTACACCACCGGAGGCATTCATATAGAGTCATAGTTTGTTCTAAGTATCGAGTTGTAATTGTTGAGTTGTAAGAAAATAAAAGCGTGATGATCATCATTATTAGAGCATTGTCCCAGTGAGGAAAGGATGATGGAGACTATGATTCCCCCACAAGTCAAGATGAGACTCCGGACAAAAAAAAGAAAAGAAAAGAGGCCATAAAAAAGAGAGAAAAGTCCCAAATAAAAAAATGAGAGAAAAAGAGAGAAGGGTCAATGGTACTATCCTTTTACCACACTTGTGTTTTAAAGTAGCACCATGATATTCATAGTAGAGAGTCTCTCATTTCGTCACTTTCATATACTAGTGGGAATTTTTCATTATAGAACTTGGCTTGTATATTCCAATGATGGGCTTCCTCAAATTTCCCTAGGTCTTCGTGAAAAGCAAGTTGGATGCACACCCACTTAGTTTCTTTTGTTGAGCTTTCATATACTTATAGCTCTAGTGCATCTGTTGCATGGCAATCCCTACTCACTCACATTGATATTTATTGAAGGGCATCTCCATAGCCCGTTGATAGGCCTAGTTGATGTGAGACTATCTTCTCCCTTTTTTGTCTTCTCCACAGCCACCATTCTATTCCACCTATAGTGCTATATCCATGGCTCACGCTCATGTATTGCGTGAAGATTGAAAAAGTTTTGAAAATGTCAAAAGTATGAAACAATTGCTTGGCTTGTCATCGGGGTTGTGCATGATTTGAATACGTTGTGTGGTGAAGATGGAGCATAGCCAGACTATATGATTTTGTAGGGATTGCTTTCTTTGGCCATGTTATTTTGAGAAGACATGATTACTTGGTTAGTATGCTTGAAGTATTATTATTTTTATGTCAATATTAAACTTTTGTCTTGAATCTTATGGATCAGAATATTCTTGCCACAATAAAGAGAATTACATGGATAAATATGTTAGGTAGCATTCCACATCAAAAATTATGTTTTTATCATTTACCTACTCGAGGACAAGCAGGAATTAAGCTTGGGGATGCTAATACGTCTCCAACGTATCTTTAATTTTTGATTGTTCCATGCTATTATATTATAAAACTTGGATGTTTTATATGCATTTATATGCTATTTTATATGATTTTTGGGACTAACCTATTAACCCATAGCCCAGTGTCAGTTTTGGTTTTTTCCTTGTTTTAGAGTATCACGGAAAAGGAAAATCAAACGGAGTCCAATTGACCGGAAACTTCACGGAACTTATTTTTGGAAGCAAAGCAACCTGATAGACTTGGAGTGCACGTCAGGAAAGAAAGGAGGGAGCCACGAGGTAGCGGGGCGCGCCCACCCCTAGGGTGCGACCTCCACCCTCGTGGATCCCCTGACGTACCTCTTCCTCCTATATATACCCATATACCCTAAAATGATCGGGGAGCACAATAGATCGGGAGTTCCGCCGCTAGAAACCTCCGTAGCCACTGAAAACCAATCTAGACCCGTTCCGGCACCCTGTTGGAGGGGGCAATCCCTCTCCGGTGGCCATCTTCATCATCCCGGTGCTCTCCATGACGAGGAGGGAGTAGTTCTCCCTCAGGGCTGAGGATATGTACCAGTAGCTATGTGTTTGATCTCCCTCTCTCTCTGGTGTATCGCGAGCTTTGCTATTATAGTTGGATCTTATGATGTTTTCTTCCCCCTCTACTCTCTTGTACTAGATTGAGTTTCCCCTTTGAAGTTATCTTATCAGATTGAGTCTTTAAAGATTTGAGAACACTTGATGTATGTCTTGTCGTGCGTATCTGTGGTGACAATGGGATATCACGTGATTCCCTTGATGTATGTTTTGGTGATCAACTTGCGGGTTCCGCCCATGAACCTATGCATAGGGGTTGGCACATGTTTTCGTCGTGATTCTCCGGTAGGAACTTTGGGGCACTCTTTGAGGTTCTATGTGTTGGTTGAATAGATGTATCTGACATTGTGTGATGCATATCGTATAATCATACCCATGGATACTTGAGGTGACATTGGAGTATCTAGGTGACATTAGGGTTTTGGTTGATTTGTGTCTTAAGGTGTTAATCTAGTATGAACTCTAGGGTTGTTTGTGACACTTATAGGAATATCCCAACGAATTGATTGGAAAGAATAACTTTTACGTGGTTTCATACCCTACCATAATCTCCTCGTTTGTTCTCCGCTATTAGTGACTTTGGAGTGACTCTTTGTTGCATGTTGAGGGATAGTTATGTGATCCAATTATGTTATTATTGTTGAGAGAACTTGCACTAGTGAAAGTATGAACCCTAGGCCTTGTTTCAATGCATTGCAATACCGTTTGTGCTCACTTTTATCATTAGTTACCTTGCTGTTTTTATATTTTCAGATTACAAAAACCTTTATCTAATATCCATATACCACTTGTATCACCATCTCTTCGCCGAACTAGTGCACCTATACAATTTACCATTGTATTGGGTGTGTTGGGGACACAAGAGACTCTTTGTTATTTGGTTGGAGGGTTGCTTGAGAGAGACCATCTTCATCCTATGCCTCCTACGGATTGATAAACCTTAGGTCATCCACTTGAGGGAAATTTGGTACTGTCCTACAAACCTCTGCACTTGGAGGCCCAACAACGTCTACAAGAAGAAGGTTGTGTAATAGACATCATGCTTCATATTTAGCTTCATTGTTGGAGGAATCAGAGTGAATCTGAAGGACATAACTGAGTTTATCACCTCGTGGGGATACCAAAACTACTACAGCACCAAAACCATTCAACATCTTGGATCCATCAAAAAACATAGTCCAATGTTTCGAGTGCGCTTGAGTCGGTTGCTGTTATTCAATCCACTCGACAAGGAAATTTGCTATTGCTTGGGACTTGATTGCTTTCTTTGCCTCAAACTTGATATCCAACGGAAGGAGTTCAATCGCCCACTTTGCCACTTGACCAGTAGCGTCTCCGTTGTTCAGAATTTCTGACAATGGAGCATCGCTGACGACAGTGATGGAGTGATCTGAGAAATAATGTGACACCTTCTTCGAAGCCAAGTAAATTCCATATACAAGCTTCTGAACCTTATAGGCTTTACCCTCTTCTTCCCGCTCGACCGTGAGTACTGTACTGACAACTTGTCCAGTGGCTGCAACATAAAGCAGTAAAGCTTCTTTGCTGATTGGAGCAGCGAGCACCGGCTAGGTGGAAAGCATGGTTTTGAGCTCTACAAACATTGTGTCAGCTTCAGGAGTCCACTCGAACTTATCAGATTTCTTCATCAGTCGGTAAAGAGGTAATGTCAGAAGGTTTCCATGCGAAGATGTCCCAATTCCCACGGAGGAACTGGATGAGCGCTTCTTCCTATTTGCTGTCGAGTGTTGTTGATATATGAGTCGGAGCAGCATTGGGATCAGTCGGGTGAATATGAACTGGTTTCGTTTCACAAGACAACTTAAATGCAGACTCTGAAGCAGGCTTCTTAGCTCTCAACAAATCACTGGGATCTGTTGTCTTCTTGTATTCCTCCATTTCTATTGCTGCCATCTGTTCATCGGCAATTTTCGAGGCCTTCCACTACTAGGGAAAACCCTATACACAGAATCTTAGCAGCAGCGCGGCTCAAAAAGGAGTGCTGCTGCTAATTAGTAGCAGCGCGGGTGTGGAAAACCCGCTACTGACAAGTGCTTAGCAGTAGTGCGCTCGGCGTAACCCGCGCTGCTACAAGTATGGACCGAGAGTGCCCACCCAACTCCATTTAGCAGCAGCGCGGTGCCGCGAGCCGCGCTACTGCTATAGCTGTAGTAGTAGCGCGGTTTTTCTGAGGTCGCTGCTGCTAATTTTCAAATATGGCACACTTTTGGTCCCGGTTAGCAATAGCGCTTGCACCTAAAGCGCGCTACTTCTACTTTCTTAGCAGCAGCGCGGTTTACGTCCCGTGCTACCGCTAACCCACACCCACCACCTTTTCCCCACCCACCCTCCCCCTCCCCCTCCTCTCCCTTTCCCCTACCTCTCCCACTCTCACTCTTCTTCTTCCTCAATACTTCTCCCCCATTACTCTCCCTCTTCTACCTACCTTTCTCTCTCTTCATTACTCCTACCTAACTACACCACCTCCATTAATGCATCTCCTTTCTCTTTTTCCTTCCTTCTCCCCTAGTTGAAGTTGTCTCCTCCCAAATTAGGTAGCTAGGTAGATGTAGTATTTAGTTAAGTGACCTATTTGCCCCCTAACTAGATCTATCTTTGTCAAGAAGAGCTTTGTGTACTTTTGATCTCCCTACATCATCATCTCCACCGTGTGATCGATCTCGAGATATAGGTGATTAAAATTTCATGCTTTTGCAAAACGGAAATATGTTTATGTGTGTGTGTGATATGTTTATGGAAATTGTGTGTGTGGCATGAGTTGATGCCAAATTGTGCTTTTGAGTTGCCTATGTTTTGCCTAAATGTCGATTTATTTCTGTTTCGGCGAATTCCGAGAAAACTCTAGATCTATATATGTCCTATTTTTAAGGAAGGTCATGCCGAATTTTTGTATGACTTTGATGCATGCACACATTTTTATAATCAATTTGTTTATTATATTACCGTGCAGATTTGACGATGGTCGGTGGAACGATGGTGGACAGGTGGTTGCGGTCGGCGGTGCAGGACATGAAAGAAAATAATCGGACAGAGGTTTTATGTCTGTGTCAAAAATGCAAAGGAATAGTTTGTCTCAACCCCATGACGGTGGTCGTGTCGAAGTGCACCTGCTCATGACTAGTTTCATGGATTTCTATACTCGGTGGATAATTGAAGATGAGGATGACGATGTTGTGGATGTCGATGGGGCAGGCAATGATGACACGGGGAAAGACGAAGAGATGATCGATAATGGCCGCGGGGAAGAGGTCGGACATGGCGGCGGAGAAGGGGCCGGACATGGCGGAGGAGAGAACGACATGGACTCCACGCAGCAGAGTTCGTCGGTACTAAGTTCAATCGTGCGGGACCCTCATGTTCAAGCATTGCTTCGCAAGGAGACGAGTACTGAGAGAGCTGCCTCTAGAGAGGAGGCTAAGATGGAGCAACTGGTGGTAGATTCGAACACTTCATTGTATGATGGTTGCAATCCTGAGGTGACCCTCTTGAGTTTCAAGCTCCAACTCCTAAAGACGAAGGCTAAAAACAAATGCACCGACACTAGCCTTGATGAGAATCTCAAGTACCTAAAGGATGTTCTTCCCGCGGGTAATTTATGTCCTAGTAGTGTTGATGAGGCCAAGAAGATTGTGTGCCCTCTTGATCTGCCACACGTGAGATACCATGCATGCATCAACGATTGCATAATTTATCGGAAGGAGCACGCGGAAAAAACAAGCTGTCCAGTGTGCAATGCTTCTCGATACAAGAAGGCTGGGAAGAAATGTCCCCAGAAAGTGGTATGGTACTTACCAATCACTCACCGTCTCCAGAGGTATTTTGTAGATCCCAAGGAAGAAAAGCTAATGCGCTGGCACGCGGAGAGGAAGAAGCCCGATGTTGGAGATGATCCGAAGCTGAGACACGTCAAGGATGGAAGCCAGTGGAGAGCGTTGAACAGTTTCTATCGGTATTTTTAATGTGATTCAAGGAACATCGTGCTCGGCGCGTGTACCGATGGCATGAACCCGTTTGTCAACCAGAACACCAACCATAGCACATGGCCCGTGTTTGTATGGATGTACAACCTCCCCTCTGGTTGTGCATGAAATCGAAGTACATTCACATGAGAATGCTTATTCAAGGGCCGAAACAACCAGGAAATAATATTAATTTGTATCTGGGGCTACTTCAAGAGGAGTTAGACACGTTATGGAAAACCCCGGCCAAGACATGAGACGCCAGCAAAGGCGAGTATTTCAACATGAGAGCCGCGCTGATCACGATGGTGCATGACTATCTCAGTTACAGATATGTGGCAGGCCAGGTGTGCCATGGATATTGCGGATGCACGCGGTGCATGGATGATACGACGTCTCAGCAGCTAACGTCAAGGAAAGATGGCGGGTCTGTGAAAATCGTGTACGTGGGGCATCGAAGATGGCTCGAACAGGATGACCCGTGGAGAAAACGTGGAGATCTATTCAATGGTCACGCTGAGCATCGAGGACCTCCGCGTAAGCGGAGCAGTGCCGAAATCGATGAGTTGTTGAAAAACTGGAAGGAGTGCCCCGCGCCGGGAAATACGATGAGAAAGGCGTCGGAGCCGCTGCTGAAGGTATGGAAGACGAGGTCTGTGTTCTGGGACTTGTAGTACTGGCACAAACTCGATACACCTCATTGCCTTGATCAAATGCATATCTGTAAGAATGTCCTTGATAGCTTGCTCGCAACACTGATGAACATGTCGGATAAGACCAAGGATGGGCCGAAGGCAAGAAAAGACTTGCAAGATTTGAAAATCAGGGAAGATCTGCACATGCCGCCCCGTAAAATGTTATACGAGACAGAGACGGAGACAGAGGCACAGGAGAAGAAGGGCAAGAAAATAAAGAAAGAGGATTATTGCCCCCCTTCTTGCTTCACCTTAAGTTAGGCTGAGATCCATCAATTCTTTAAGTGCCTTACCGGAGTCAAAGTTAGTTTCGGTTACTGTGGCAAGATAAACAGATATCTAGACACGGACAAGAAAAGGTTCAGCGGGATGAAGTCCGATGACTGTCATGTGATGATGACGCAGATACTACCTGTTGCCCTTAGAGGGATAATGGACAAGCACGTCCGTGACACGCTTATTGGTCTCTACAACTTTTTTGACGTTAGTGTGAAGGAGCTCCGAAGGCTACAGGAAGAGATCATTGTGATACTGAATGAGCTTGAGATGTACTTCCCGCCCGCGTTCTTTGACGTGATGGTGCATCTGTGTGTCCATATTGTGGATGACATAATAGACCTGGGGCCGTCATTCCTACACAACATGATGTCGTTTGAGAGGATGAATGGGATCATCAAAGGATTCATTTGTAACATGTCCCGTCCGGATGGAAGCATCGTCCAGGGCTATGTGACACAAGAGTGCATCTCTTAATGTGAGAATTTTCTATATGGCGCAGACCAGCCGCCTGGTGTTAGTGTTGGTTTGCCCGTTAACAAGCACGGTGGGAGGCTCAAAGGAGAAGGTCACTGCAATGGTCACAGGGAACTGCATGTGGCATACTCAGATCCATGCAGCGACTTTGACAGAGCAAACTTGGTAGTGCTACAACACCTAGACGAGGTAGATCCTTTCGTGGCACTGCACAAAGAAATTATCACAAAGAAGTATCATGACCGGGGGGTATGCAGGACGGACGCCGAAGTTACTAGAGAGCACAACTCCACTTTCCTGCATTGGTTCAAAGAGCATATTATTGCTAATCCCCTGGAGGAGGGGTCTAAGGACGGATTGCTCATATACGCCTTAGCACATGGCCCCTCGCCCAACCTCGTAACCTATCAGGCATATGATATCAACGGATACACGTTCTACACGGAGGCCAAAGATATGGACAGTGATGATCAGAACTCCGGGGTAACGATGGAATGCATGACCGGCAGCGACAACAGCGCAACTGAACGATTTTATGGAAGGGTCGAGGAGATCTGGGAGCTTGACTACTCTGGACTGCACAACACGACGATGTTCCGTGTCAGATGGGCTAAGAATGCCGAAAGAGAAAATTGGATTTTCACTATGATGACTATACCCGATACCAAGAGAGCTACCGTGAACGCTATCGCCAAGAACGAGCCATGGGTACACGCTAAGCACGTGACACAATGCTTCTTCATAACCGACCCATGCAATCCCAGTCGTGTTGTCGTGAGGAGAGGCAAAAGGAACATCATTGGAATGGATGGAGTCGCCAACGAGGAAGACTATGATCAGTACGGCAACCCAATGAGGGAAGATGAAGATGATGATGAAGTATACGCCAAAAGAAGAATCAATACTACATTACCTAAGAAAAATCATACTCCATGGAAAAGGCAAAGTCACAATGAGGGGCTCAGTTATTCTTCGACGAACAAGAAGGGAAAGAAGTTGACTCAAAAACGAAAATGTCAGCGCTGAGGAATATATGTTCCTATTTTGTATGTTATCGGTCAAATGATGTAATATATATATATATATATATATATATATATATATATATATATATATGTTCCTATTTTGTATACACACTTAGCCATTATTATGCATGGGTCCAATGATGTAATATATATGTTCCTATTTTGTATACATATTTAACCGTCAAATGATGCAATATAATTCGCCTTCCCTTCGTTCACTGCTCTCGGGAAATAAAAGTGGGAGAAAATAAAGGAAAAGAAAAAGTAAAACTGGCAGTAGCGATTTCCTTATAAAACAGCTACAGTCAAGCTAGCAGTAGCGATCTCCTTATAAAACCACTATAGCTAGTGAAGGTAGTAGCAGCGCATTTTATCTAAACCGCTACAGCTAGTGAAGGTAGTAGCAGCGCATTTTGTCTAAACGCGCTACAGCTAGTGAAGGTAGTAGCAGCGTGTTTTGTCTAAACGCGCTACTGCTATGTCCACTTAACCCAAAATTCTCACTCTCCCTGCTTCATCCCGCCTCTTTTTCCCCCAAATCCCCACACTCTCCCCCGTCGCACCGCCGCGCCCCGGCGCTCGCCCCCGACCCCGGCGCTAGGCCCCGAGTCGGCGCTCGCCCCCGACCCGTCGGCCCTCGCCTCCCTCCTCTGCTTCCTCCCCTCCCAACCTCGGCCGTCGTCGGGCCTGCCTTCTCGCCCCTGCACCCTCTGTAAACCCCCCCCCCTCTCTCTGCTAGCTAGGGTTCTTCGGTTAATTTACTTAGGTTTTAGTTAGGGCAGTAGGTTAATTAGGTTATCTATTTAGTTATGAATTTAGCAATTGTCCAAATCAACATCCCTTGTTAAAGCAAATTTAGGTAGGCTAAATTTATATGCAAATTTGAACTGGACATGTGATATGTGGATATGTCAAGTTTTGGACATGTCATGTTTGGAATTTGAACATGTCATTTAGACATGTGATGTTTTGGTTCAATTTTGGTAAATGATCCGAGTGGCCTATGTTATGCCGGAATGTTGATTCATTTCCGTTCCAGTGAATTTCAGGCGCTCGATATGTCCATTTTTTAGCAAAGGTCATGCCGAAATTTTCCATGAATAAAGGCATGATTTGTGCTACATAGTTGGCATATCGAGTGCTGGCACATAGATTTCTTTTTTATGTCATTTCTCATTTATTCATACTTTTAGAAATAAACAGGGCACTTAATCATAGGAAACATGTCGAACAACGAAGAAACTGGGCCTTCTGACCAAGATGCAGACGAGATGGATTATGAGGGTGAACAAGAGTACCTCGACTATTTGACTGCTAAGCAAGGTTTGCAGGTCGGCCTCGATGATGGTAGTGACGCCGACATCGACACAGACGGCGCCGACTCTGATGGCGGTGTCGAGACCGGCGGGGAAGGTATCGGCGGGGAAGATACCGTCGGGGAAGGTACCGGCGCCAATGCCGCTACCGAAAAGAGGAAGCATAAGAAGCCGAGGATACGAAAACCTAACAAACTAGGGATTTGACGACTTGTGATCACAAAGATGACACCTGGCAAGTTTGAGCCATTAGAGCCGGAAGAACCTCGCAAGTGCTATGGGAACCAATTAGGATGCATCCTACGGGACTGCGCGAGCATCAACGACGATGACTTAAGGAGTAAAGAACATTTGACGCAGTTGCTCCTAACGAAGTTGCACTAGAGATTCAAGTTCCCCGACCGGGATGATAACATAGAACAATTGTGGGATGATCCGAAGATGAAAAAGATTAACAATCACGCCATGGGCATGTTAAGCAATGATTTGGCCTCCTGGAAAGGGAGGGTGAAACGAGCTATTGAGGCTGAGGAACCCCTGTCCAAGATTCTGGAGGAAAATCCGACACTTACGGAAGAGGAGTTCGAAAAGTTCAAGGACACTTGCGCTACCGAGGCAGCCAAGGCTAAGGCTGCAAAATTCAAGAGCCTTCAGCAAAGGAACACGGGGAAGCATCGCCTCGGAAGCCGTGGCTACCTCGGTAAAAGGCCCATATGGAATAAGGAGCACGCAGAATGTGAAGCCGCAGGTCTTCCAGACCCCTTCGCGAAGTTCACGAACCCCTTGGAGCGTGACTTCATCTGGGCCTGCTACAAGTGGGACAAGGAGAAAATGGTTTTTTACACAGACCAGATCACGAGGAAATTGATTAAACAACTGGAGAAGCATCACCAGCTTGCAGCCGAAAGCCCTACTTCTCCGACGTGGCCCAAGTGGGACACCCCTCTCAACCGGGCCTTGAACGAACTTAAGGGACTCCCTTTGGGCCAGCGGCCGCAATATGGTCGTGTGCACGGCCATGGAGACGGCGCCACGTGGAAGGTGTTTTACAACGAGGGCCCGGAGGCCAAGAAGCAGAAAAAGAAGTTTAGTCAGGCGGACATCGACGCAAAGGTGAAGCTTGCGGTCGAGAAAAAAGCAGCTGAGGACGCGGAAAAAACAGCTGAGGAGAAAAATGAGTTGCTACAGCAGGCAGTCAATGTAGCTGTAACTGCCTGCAGAAATGATTTTGCTACTAACTTGGTTCCAGCTATCATCAACTGGACGAAGGAAATCCAGACAAGACGGTACTTGATTTCCCGATGCCCAGTTTCGTCGGGAGCAACTCCAAGAACAACAACAACACTGAACCATCACTTGCTCACGCAACCGGGCCTCCTCTCGTGGTCACTCCCGCTCATAGTAGCTCATCCTCAATCTCTGGCGCGCTAGGTGGGCCTTCGTCTTTGGCTGAGCTCGACGTCGTCACGGTAATTACATGTCGCACCAACATATATATATATAGAATATTCCATTTTCGTTGCCTTTTGGATGTTTTACGCCACAGACATATGTGTTTGCAGGGCGAAGAAACCCCGTGCACCATACTCTACTTGATCAAAGGCCAGAAGGTGGATGTGGGAAAGGGGATGATAATGAACCCCATTCAACCCATGTTCCACAACCAGTCGATCCACGCTGGGCACTTCAGGGTTAACTTGTCCATTGTGAAATCGGGGCACGAGCATTTGCCTCCTCCGGTATATCCTGTGGGAGAGGACGATGAGACCCCACCACGGATTGGAAACTGCAAGGGTTGGGTGCTGCTATGGCCGAAGAATCTTACTCATCTGGAGCCGGCCGAGAGCACACCAATAACCACACATCAACAAGCATGTGCGGAGACCACCACCCCGCCTACGCAATTACCAGCTCCTGTAGTGCCGAGTGAGAGCGGCGGACGACGTGATGAAGGGGGTGCAATAGTACTGGCTGATGTAATCAGTCCTGTAGAGCAGCTGGATGATGAGACGGAGGTCGACCCTATGGGTTTCCACAACAGAAACGCGTATGACTGTGACATGGATCTGATGAGTCAACCATATGACAAATCGGGCTATCAGCATGCTAATGAGGATATGGATGATATGCCCGGGCAGGATGGTCGTTGGAAGGATTGCAAAAAGTCTCTCTTCATGAATTCCTCACAGGAGACGCCTGAAGATGTCGCCTCAACACAGGCTCAACTATCCGGGGGTCGTACAGTGCTTAGCCCGGGAACCCTGGGGCAGGGGTTAAGGAAGGGTCTGGAAGGTGTGCCCAAGAAAAAGGAGTGAAGAGATCGGGGAAGATAATTGCCTCCAAACAAGACAGAGCACAAAGCAGCCAGATGATGCATTCTGAAGAGCGTGTACCCGTGAAAGGTGCGGCCATGTTCCATCTCATGGGCGAGCCGATGCTACCGCCGAAACCGCTAGAGGCACTATCAGGGGATCTCAGGAGACTGCACGACCATGTGCTGTCGACTGAGAAAAGCCTACTAGCCTCAAAGGATCCAGGATATCCGACATACGCGGCTCGTGTGCCTGAGGGGAAGTGCTACGTCGACACACGGCCTGCGGAGGTGTTCTTCTTGCGGTTAGACCATATCTTTGAGATGTTTCTGACAAGGCAGCTCGATTTACAATCGTCCACCTTTTTGCGCTACATATGAGCTCCGTCATGAAGAGTGAAGAAGTCTTGCAAATCTGTGTGGTGGATCCGTACTACATGCACGAGTCTTTCTTGAGTCTCGGCGACTTTGAGCGTCAAACTGCTAGGGAGTACCTCCAAAACTTCATGGTACAGAATAAGGACCGGGAAATTGTCCTCGTGCCTTATCATCCAAAGTAAGTTGATGTCTACTACACAACCTTCTTCTTGTAGACATTGTTGGGCCTCCAAGTGCAGAGGTTTGTAGGACAGTAGCAAATTTCCCTCAAGTGGATGACCTAAGGTTTATCAATCTATGGGAGGCGTAGGATGAAGATGGTCTCTCTCAAGCAACCCTGCAACCAAATAACAAAGAGTCTCTTGTGTCCCCAACACACCCAATACAATGGTAAATTCTATAGGTGCACTAGTTCGGTGAAGAGATGGTGCAACAAGTGGTATATGGATAGTAGATAAAGGTATTTGTAATCTGAAATAATAAAAACAGCAAGGTAGCAAGTGATAAAAGTGAGCGTAAACGGTATTGCAATGATAGGAAATAAGGCCTAGGGTTCATACTTTCACTAGTGCAAGTCCTCTCAACAATACTAACATAATTGGATCACATAACTATCCCTCAACATGCAACAAAGAGTCACTCCAAAGTCACTAATAGTGGAGAATGAACGAAGAGATTATGGTAGGGTATGAAACCACCTCAAAGTTATTATTTCCAATCAATCCGTTGGGCTATTCCTATAGGTGGCACAAACAGCCCTAGAGTTCGTACTAGAATAACACCTTATGACACACGTCAACCAAAACCCTAATGTCACCTAGATACTCCAATGTCACCTCAAGTATCCGTGGGTATGATTATACGACATGCATCACACAATCTCAGATTCATCTATTCAACCAACACATAGAACCTCAAAGACTGCCCAAAGTTTCTACCGGAGAATCACGATGAAAACTTGTGCCAACCCCTATGCATAGGTTCCCAATGTCACGAAACCCGCAAGTTGATCACCAAAACATACATCAAGTGGATCAATAGAATAACCCATTGTCACCACGGTTATCCCACGCAAGACATACATCAAGTGTTCTCAATTCTTTAAAGACTCAATCCGATAAGATAACTCCAAAGGGGAAACTCAATTCATTACAAGAGAGTAGAGGGGGAGGAGAAACATAAGATCCAACTATAATAGCAAAGCTCGCGATACATCAAGATCGTGCCAAATCAAGAACACGAGAGAGAGAGAGAGAGAGAGAGAGAGATCAAACACATAGCTACTGGTACATACCCTCAGCCCCGAGGGAGAACTACTCCCTCCTCATCATGGAGAGCACCGGGATGATGAAGATGCCCACCGGAGAGGGATTGCCCCCTCCGGTAGGGTGCCGGAATGGGTCGAGATTGGTTTTTGGTGGCTACGGAGGCTTTTGGCGGCGGAACTCCCGATCTATTGTGCTCTCTGGAAGTTTTAGGTTACGTAGGTATATATGGGTGCAGGAGGTACGTCGGTGGACCGAAGGGGGGCCACGAGGCAGGGGGGCGCGCCCTAGGGGGGTGGGCACGCCCCCTACCCTCGTGAGCTTCTCCTTCATCTTCTGACGTAGGGTCCAAGTCTATCCGGTAGGTTTCCTTCCAAAAATAACTTCTCCAGTTGATTTCATTCCGTTTCAACTCCGTTAGATATTCCTTTTCTTCGAAACACTGAAATAGGCAAAAAACAACGAATCTGGGCTGGGCCTCCGGTTAATAGGTTAGTCCCGAAAATAATATAAAAGTGGATAATAAAGCCCAATATTTCCCAAAACAGTAGATAATATAGCATGGAGCAATCAAAAATTATAGATACGTTGGAGACGTATCATATGTCAGTTCCAGACAACCCTTTCGTACATTTCAATCATTCCTTCTCTCTTATATGGGGAATAATTTGAGGTGTCTTTTCCCCGCAGCAACGGGCGCGCCGTCCTTATCGTTCTTTACCCGCAAGTCTCCCACGCCGTGTATTTTGACCCTTCCAGAGACTACGAGAAAAAAGACTACACCCACATAATGAATATTCTAGATGATGCTCTCCAAGGCTTCAGCATTAGAGGTGGCCACATGCAGATTAGGAAACAAAGGAACAAGAAGATGGGTTTCGCGCATAAAACTAACTTCTCCTGCATCCATGTCCCAAAACCAAGCAAGAAGGATGGATTCTACATCGTCCATCTAATGATTCGGTTCAACACGGATCACCAAAAGCTTCGCATGAAAAGTAGAAATGGTGATCATATCCATAAGTGGCTAGAATCTCATGGAGAAGCGGATTATAAACTTAGAGATGACTTCTTTCGCATCCAAAGCGACATTGCGACGATCATCATGAAAGAAGTCATCGATGAGAAGGGGATGTTCCACCACGGCCCTATATCATGAGCTGACGTCCGAACTCGCATAGGCATGCAACGTCTATACCTCACGCCGTTCAAGAAGCTAGGGTCCATCCTCGATGATATGGAAGGATGGAACTTCTAGTGATTTATGATGATGATGATGATGACATGTGTCGGTTGAACTTGTATACTTTTTGTAGCGATGAAACTTTGTGATGTCCACGGTCCTGCCGAACTTGCGTAACGCTACTTTGTTAGTTTGCATATGATGACCTGCGTACCTCTAGTTAATTAATTTGTGTACTGTATGTTGCATCTAGTAGCTAACCCTTTCTTTTTCGGTGTTGATCTAGTATATTTTGTTGCATATATATGATTGTACATCCTCTTCATGAACATGCATCTCTAACAGGTACCTAGTTTCTTGATGGTGAGATGGAAGTGCTATGTCGTGTACAAAGGGAAGGTTCCGGGGGTGTACAACGAGTGGCATGAGTGTCAGGCGCAAGTGAATGGGTTCTCGGGCGCCAGCCATAAAGGCTTCAAAAGTAGACAAGAAGGAGAAGCTAGTTACTTGAGGTTCACGCTAGCGTGAGAGAGGACTCGTAACCGCCACCTCATGTACTGCATAGTTCCGCTCTCACTCATAGTGATAGCTCTTCTCGCGTATACCTTTGTTTAGATGGATGATGTTGTAGTTGCAAGTATTCAACACTTGCATGTATCGCTATTTTCGAGATGATGACAAGATACCACTTTGTGTTGGATGATGATTATGATGAGACTATTTGTATGTATATGCTATGATTACATTTGTGGTCTCGCAGGCATTTGTATGTGTATCATGATGACATTTGTATGTGCTAAAGATTCTTCTATAAAGCATGTTCAAATACAAAACAAATATGCCGAAAAAACAAAAAACTACTAAAATTAGCAGTAGCGAGTGGAGAAAAGTTAGCAGCAGCGCGGTAGTAGCAGTAGCGTGCACAAGGAAGCGCGCTATAGCTATTAGCAGTAGCGAGCTTCCATTAAGCGCGCTGCTGCTACACTTGTGTAGCAGTAGTGCTGGTGAGCACGCGCTACTGCTACGTGTTAGTTGTAGCGCCTTATTAGTAGCTCCGGTCCCCGCGCTACTGATACACCTAAAACACGCGCTGCTGCTAGACTTTTCCCTAGTAGTGTTCTGGAAGCACTCTTCTGCTTGCTACTGATTAGCAGTGACTGTAATCACACCCCTAGGGGCAGGCATCTTGAGTTTGAGATACACATAACATGGTCGAGCCATGAAACGGGCATACGCAGTTCTGCCTAGGATAGCATGATAGGCACTGTGAAAATCCATGACCTCAAATGTCAACTTTTCCTTCCGGTAATTCTTTGAATCACCAAAAGCCACATCAAGACTGATCTAGCCGAGTGAATCGGCTTTCTTTCCTGGTATAACTCTTTGGAACTGCATGTTACTCTCAATGAGTTTGGACATCGGAATGACCATCCCTCGGAGGGTCTCAGCATACAAAATGTTCAATCTGCTGCCACCATCCATCAAAACTTTGGTTAGTTGGGTGCCTCCAATGACTGGGTTGACCACCAACGCTTGCCTCCCAGTGGTGGCAACGTGCGGCGGGTGGTCTGACTGGTCGAATGTGATAGGAGTCTTTGACCATTTTAGATATGTCGTTGTTGCCGACGCAACCATGTTTACTTCCCTATTGATGACTTTAGTCGACTTTTGCTTTCAACATCAGCAAAAATCACCAAAGTGGAATTGATATTCGGAAATCCATCATCGTCCTCTTCCTTGTCCTCATGCTTATCAGATTCTTTTTCCTTCTCACTGGGTTGCTTTTCTCTGAACTACTGTATAAGGACTCGGCACTGCCGAGTGGTATGCTTGGGATAGATGAGATTTCCCTCTTCATCCTTCTTGATATGAATGTGACATGCTAAATCCAACACGTCGTTCCCGGCTACATCTTTCACATTCTTAGGGGTCCAGGGCCCTTTGGGTTTTCCTTTAGATTTTCCTTGGGTTGTGACTGCAACCTCTCCAGGCGCTGCTAGTTCTGCTTTGCGCTTCTTCTTCCGATTGGAATTACCTGATGTCTACTACACAACCTTCTTCTTCTAGACGTTGTTGGGCCTCCAAGTGCAGAGGTTTGTAGGACAGTAGCAAATTTCCCTCAAGTGGATGACCTAAGGTTTATCAATCTATGGGAGGCGTAGGATGAAGATGGTCTCTCTCAAGCAACCCTGCAACCAAATAACAAAGAGTCTCTTGTGTCCCCAACACACCCAATACAATGGTAAATTCTATAGGTGCACTAGTTCGGTGAAGAGATGGTGCAACAAGTGGTATATGGATAGTAGATAAAGGTATTTGTAATCTGAAATAATAAAAACAGCAAGGTAGCAAGTGATAAAAGTGAGCGTAAACGGTATTGCAATGATAGGAAATAAGGCCTAGGGTTCATACTTTCACTAGTGCAAGTCCTCTCAACAATACTAACATAATTGGATCACATAACTATCCCTCAACATGCAACAAAGAGTCACTCCAAAGTCACTAATAGTGGAGAATGAACGAAGAGATTATGGTAGGGTATGAAACCACCTCAAAGTTATTCTTTCTGATCGATCTATTCAAGAGTCCGTAGTAAAATAACATGAAGCTATTCTTTCCGTTCAATCTATCCTAGAGTTCGTACTAGAATAACACCTTAAGACACAAATCAATCAAAACCCTAATGTCACCTAGATACTCCAATGTCACCTCAGGTATCCGCGGCTATGATTATACGATATGCATCACACAATCTCAGATTCATCTATTCAAACCAACACAAAGTACTTCAAAGAGTGCCCCAAAGTTTCTACCGAATAGTCAAGACGAAAACTTGTGCCAACCCCTATGCATAGGTTCATGGGCGGAACCCGCAAGTTGATCACCAAAACATACATCAAGTGAATCAATAGAATAACCCATTGTCACCATGTTTATCCCACGCAAGACATACATCAAGTGTTCTCAAATCCTTAAAGACTCAATCGGATAAGATAACTTCAAAGGGAAAACTCAATCCATTACAAGAGACTAGAGGGGGAGAAACATCATAAGATCCAACTATAATAGCAAACCTCACGATATATCAAGATCGTACCACCTCAAGAACACGAGAGAGAGAGAGAGAGATCAAACACATAGCTACTGGTACATACCCTTAGCCCCGAGGGAGAACTACTCCCTCCTCGTCATGGAGAGCGTCGGGATGATGAAGATGGCCACTGCTGAGGGATTCCCCCCTCCGGAAGGGTGCTGGAATGGGTCTAGATTGGTTTTTGGTGGCTACGGAGGTTTTTGGCGGCGGAAATCCGGATCTATTGTGCTCCCAGAAGTTTTTAGGGTATATGGGTATATATAGGAGGAAGAAGTACATCGGTGGATCTCTGGGCTGTCCACGAGGCAGGGGGGCGAGCGCAGGAGGGTGGGCGCGCCCCCCACCCTCGTGGGCAACCTGGGATTCTCCTGGTCCAACTCTGATACTCCGTGGGCTTCTTCTGGTCCAAAAATAAGTTCCGTGAAGTTTCAGGTCAATTGGACTTCATTTGATTTTCCTTTTCTGCGATACTCTAAAACAAGGAAAAAACAGAAACTGGCACTTGGCTCTAGGTTAATAGGTTAGTCCCAAAATCATATAAAATAGCATATAAATGCATATAAAAAATTATAGATACGTTGGAGACGTATCATTACCTCCTCGAGTGTCCTGGCGGAGTCGGTCTTCTTCTTCGCCGTTGGCGTACCGAGTGGCTATCTGCATCATTTGAGTCAAAGACATGTGTTCCGTCCGACCAAATTTCAGGTTGAGCTCTCGGTACCGAATGCCCTCCTTGAAGGCACAAACTGCTTGGTGGTGAGACACATTCTCCACGGTGTGATGTAAAGTGGTCCACGTCTGGATGTAATCCCTCAAAGTTTCATTCGGTTTTTGCATGCAATGTTGCAATTCTGTCAATCCTGTTGGTCGTTTACACATGCCCTCAAACATTCTGACAAACACTCGGGCCAACTCTTCCCAGCTGAAAATACTGCCTGGAGCCTACTGATTCACCAAGCTCTAGCTGACCCTTCAAGCATCAGGGGGAGATGCTTCATGGCAACTTCATCATTTCCTCCACCGATCTGCACAGCCACTCGGTAGTATTCAAGCTAGGTGTCAGGCTTTGATTCACCAATGAACTTACTGACCCCAGTCGCCAACCTGAAGTTGGGAGGGATCTCTGCAGCCCTGATGGCTCTGCTAAAACACGCGGGACATGAAACATGCCCCCTGCTTCCAGTCGGGCGATCTCTGTCTTGCCATTCCCTATGTGCTCGATTCCTGTCCACTAAACCTTGCACCAAAATGGACCTTGCATCAAACCCTGGCTCTCTTGGGTCGACTGGCCTCCTCCGCTCCTCGCTGTATGGGCGGCTATCATCATAATGTAGGGGCACGTATGATTCGCCCCTCGGAGGTGGTGTAGTCACTCGACGAAGGTTAGCATGGTCGAGCCGATGATCTTGTTGCTCATGGTTCCGACCCAAATACTGCCCTTGACGATGCCCACGTCTCTCACGCCATGGAGGCGATCTTGGGCTATGAGCCGACTGAACGGTATCAGCCACCACAGATCTGCTATGGATCCTGTTGCGCGACTGAGAAACCAAAGTGTTCTCCTCAGCTACTTCTCGCAGCAGCGCTCTGATCTGCATTAAACCACAACCAGCTTCCGACTGGGACGGCTGAATGGATTCTGCTATACGGGCCGCAGTGGTAAGATTCTGAATCGGAGTGCGGTAAACCTGTGGTTCCGGTGGAAATAACTGCCGCTGCCGTCGACTGGACTCAGGAATCTGTCGGCGAGCGCAATCATCGAGTGCATGCTGAAGGTTCTCCAGTCGGGTGCGCTCAGCCAAAGTGGCCAAACGTGCCGCCTCCAAGGCCCGAGCCTCAGAGGACTCGCCGACAACGGGCGTGTGGAGGGCCTCCACATTGTGGCGGTGAAGTTCCTCCCTCTGCTGAGAAGAGAGAGTTTCGGGGTGGTACTCTTCATGAATGCGCGATGGATCGCCACCGCCGTTGCGACGCATGCCAGGCGGGCTGCGAGGCGTGTCGACCATCAGGACCTCCACCATGGGGTCATTGTTGTCGCACTCGGACAGGGTCTCGACGGAGCCAGTTGAACAGGCCGTAGAAAGATTTGTCGGGTTCGATTGCCGCAACTTGAGGGGTGGCCGACTGACGCGCCACTGCGTGCTTCACCCACCACTGAAGCCGTGACTGACCGGATCGCTTGTGACGGCGAGAAGCAGGGAGCAAAGATGTTGCGGGGGCCGACCGATACTTAGTCGACGGCTGCCGCAGAAGGACGCCGCGGACGCACACGCGAAAGTGTGTCGCCCCGCGGACGGGGAGCGCCTCGCTGTCATGAGGAGCTTCCTGAAGCCAGGCAGATTCATCGGTGATCAAGAAGAGCGCGTCGAGATGGATCTCGCGCCCCTCCGCCAAACCTCCGCCGGAAACCATGATGAAAGGACTCGGAGAAATCGCAACCTCATCGGAAAGTCACTAAGACACCTGCCCCATCGTGGGTGCCAACTATCGTGGTTCTAAGTCTGATAGTAAAGTAGGGGGTAGGAATGTAGAGGCAAAATCCTAGCTATGGTGAGATTGTGCACGCAAGATGTACGAGTTCAAGCCCTTCGCGGTGGAAGTAACAGCCCTACGTCTCAATGTGCGGAGGCTCGGTCGATTGAATTATGCGTGAAGTTACAGGGGGTGCGAACTCTTGTCCCAAAGGAGGGGGTGGCTTATATAGAGTGCGCCAGGACCATAGCCTTCCCCTGTTACATAGGGTTCAATGTACATAAAGAGGGGATGTTACTGGTAACGTCATCATTAAAGTGATATAAATGACCCTTAAGACTACGGAGTGAACGCCTGACCGTTGCCATCCTGAGTGGCCTTATATCTTCTACGCTCCGAGTGGTTTATGATGTGGTCGAATGATTTTATCATGGTCGAATGGAATTGGGTTACCCGAGTGGAACTCATGGTCAAGTGGGTTGCATCTTGAGGTGACTCCAGTCGGTAGAATTTGCTGTCCTTTGGATGTCTTTGACTATAGGGCAGTGTCCTTGGGAAGCGTGCTTAGATCAGGTCTATTACCCTACCCTAGGTACACGGCACCGTCACCGAGGGTCATAGATTTCACTAGTGGCTTCTCTCGAGAAAAAATAGCATACGGTGGGTAAAAAAATTAATGTTGGGCAATTGATAGAACTTCAAATAATTATGACGATATCCAGGCAATAATCATTATATAGGCATCACGTCCAAGATTAGTAGACCGGCTCCTACCTGCATCTACTACTATTACTCCACACATAGACCGCTATCCAGCATGCATCTAGTGTATTAAGTTCATGGAAAAACCGAGTAATGCAATAAGAACAATGACATGATGTAGACAAGATCTATTCATGTAGGAATAGACCCCATCTTGTTATCCTTAATAGCAATGATACATACATGTGATTTCCCCTTCTGTCACTAGGATTGAGCACCGTAAGATCGAACCCATCACAAAGCACTTCTTCCCATGGCAAGAAAAATTAATCTAGTCGGCCTAACTACACAAAAGATTCAAAGAAGAAATACAAGGCTATAAGTAATCATGCATATAAGAGATCAAAATTCAAATAACTTTCATGGATAAAATAGATCTAATCATAAACTCAAAGTTCATCGGATCCCAACAAACACACCGCAAAAAGAGTTACATCAAATAGATCTCCAAGAGACCATTGTATTGAGAATCAAGAGAGAGAGAGAGAGAGCGCGCGAGAGAGAGAGAGGAATCCATCTAGCTACTAATTGCAGACCCTTAGGTCTACAATGAACTACTCACGCATCATTGGAGAGGCACCAATGAGGATGATGAACCCCTTCTTGATGGTGTCTAGATTGGATCTGTGGTTTATGGAACTTGCGGCGGCTGGAATTGTGTTTCGTCAACTCCCCTGGGGTTTTTGGAATATTGAGGTCTTTATAGAGCAAAGAGGCAGCGCAGGAGGCCACCGAGGTGGGCACAACCCACCAGTGCGCGCCTGGGCCCCCAGGCACGCCCAGGTGGGTTGTGCCCTTCTCGTCTGGCACAGAAAAATTCCCCACAAAGTTTCATTACATTTGGACTCCGTTTGGTATTGATTTTTTGGGAAGTAAAAATCAAGCAAAAATAACAACTGGCCCTGGGCAGTATGTCAATAGGTTAGTCCCAAAAAATGATATAAAGTTGCTATAAAATGATTGTAAAACATCCAAGAATGATAATATAACTGCATGGAACAATCAAAAATTATAGATACATTGGAGAAGTATCATCATCCCCAAGCTTAATTCCTACTCGTACTCGAGTAGGTAAATGATAAAAACAAAATTTTTGATGTGGAATGCTGCCTAACATGTTCATCACATATTGTTTTCTTTGTAGCATGGACATTTGGACTTTTATCTGATTCAAAGCAATAGTCTAGTTTTGACATGAAGATTTCAATACTCAAGCATATGAACAAGCAACCATGTCTTTCAAAATATCAACTCTAAAGGAAGTTATCCCTATCCCATTATGCTCAATCATTGATCCATTCATGAAATACACTCACGTTTTAGCTACACCCAATGCTCAAGAATGATCATATTGCCCCTTAGGTGCTTTATAAGAGAATATGGAGACTCAAATAAAAATAAAAAATGCATAAAGTAAAAGAAAGGCCCTTCGCAGAGGGAAGTAGGGATTTGTAGAGGTGCCAGAGCTCAAAGCGAAAAAGATAGAGATAAAACATTTTGGGTGGCATGCCTTTCCTGTCAACGAAAACGATCGAGTAGTTCCCAATAATTTCCATGCTAGATATATCATAGGCGGTTCCCAAACAGAAAATAAAGTTTATTCCTTTTTCCACCATACTTCCACATTCCACGGCGAACCGAGTCCACGGGTACCATCCATGCCAACACTTTCCAAGGAATTTATTATTTGACAACATAAAGTAAATTCATTTTTCATTTCGGGACTGGGCATCCCTAATACTTTTGTCGTACTCTCGTGCAATGACAAGTGAGTAAACACTCATCTTGAGAATAACACATCTAGCATGTAAAAATATCGGCCACCCCTACCATTTCATGAGCGGTACGAGCACACAAAAAAGGAAATTTATTTTTGAAGATTAGAGATGGCACATACAAATTTGCATAGAACGGCACTGAAATACCGCATATAGGTAGGTATAGTGGACTCATATGGCAAAACTGGTTCAAGGATTTTGGATGCACAAGTAGAAATCATACTTAGTACAAGTGAGGGCTAGCAAAAGATTGAGAAGCATCCAACCAGGAAACGAAAAATATCATAAGCGAGCATTAAGCATAACTAACACCGAACAATGCACCACAAGTAGGATGTAATTTCATTGCATAACTATTGACTTTCATGCTTGCATAGGGAATCACAAACCTTAACATCAATATTCTTACTAAAGCATAATTACTCATCAACATGTCTAACATATTATATCATCATACCGCAAAACTATTACAAAGAATCAAGTTTATTTTGTCCAATGATCTTCATGAAAGTTTTTATTATATCCCTCTTGAAGATCTATCACTTTGGGACTAATTTCATATGTTGCTTTAGATAGCTCAAACAAATCTACTGAAGAACATGAGCATAAAAATTTCTTCTCTCAAAATAATATAAGTGAAGCATGAGAGAATTTCTTCAAAAAATTTGCTAACTCTCAAATAAATCTAAGTGAAGCATGAGAGCATTTCTTCAAAAATAATGAAGCACACCATGCTCAAAAAGATATAAGTGAAGCACTAGAGCAATTCCATAGCTCAAAAAGATTTAAGTGAAGCATATAGGGAAATTCTAACAAGTCATAGCATAATTTTGGCTCTATCAAATAGGTGTGTCTAGCAAGGATGCGTTACTTAAACTAACAAGCAAAGACTCATATAATACAAGATGCTCCAAGCAAACTCATGATATGTGACAAATAAAAATATAGCTCCAAGTAAAATACCGATGGTCGTTAAAAGAAAGAGGGGATGCCACTAGGGGGCATCCCCAAGCTTAGTTGCTTGCTTCTCTTTTAGATAATGGCTTGGGATGCCATGGGGCATCCCCAAGCTTAGTCTCTTCTTACTCCTTATTCCTTCATACATCGTGATCTCACTCAAAACTTGAAAACTGCAATCACACAAAACTCAACAAAACCTTCGTGAGATCCGTTAGTATAACAAAGCAAATCACTACTATAAGTACTGTTGCAAACCCATTCATATTTTATTTTTGCATTATATATACTGTATTCCAACTTTGCTATGGCTTATACCCTCCGATACAAACCATGCATAGATTCATCAAAATAAGCACGTGACGCAAACAAAACAGAATCTATCAAAAAACATAACAGTTTGTAGTAATCTGAAAACTTCCAATACTTATGTAACTCCAAAAATTCTAAAAAATTAGGACAAGGTGGACAATTTGTATATCAATATTTTGCATAAAAAACAAGGATTTTATCGCGCTTCTGCTAACAATTAAAATTGTTTTACTGGACGTAAAAGTGTCTGTTTTTCAACAAGATCAAATCGACTATCACCCTATATGATCCCAAAGGCTTTGCTTGACACAAACACCAATTAAAACATAAAAACGCAATCATAAGAGTAGCATAATTGTGCAAACACTCAATAAGAGAAAGAAAAGGACGAAAATAAAATTTATTCATTGGGTTGCCTCCCAACAAGCGCTATCATTTTATGCCCCTAGCTAGGCATAATGCATAGATCTAAGTGTTGTTGTCTTTGGTGTACAACTCCTTAGAGGTGCTTTTGTCAAGAGGTTTTGCAAAAACACATAGAACACATTATCCATAGAAACTTTAGCACTATCAAGTAGCTTATCATCATATCCCCTTTGATTTCTGGCAACAATCCAAGAATAGCGTTGATTAACATCATTGAAAACTTGTTGGGTTATATCTAAAACAGGGACTTCCTTTTTAAGATTCTCATCAAAGAAAATGTCTTAGCACAAAATCACTATTATAAAGAATCTCATCTATCACCAGTTTTTCACAATTCATACCATAGAATTAAAAAAAGTTCCCTATCTTCCCGTATTATGTTATCAGATTCATTCATAAGAACAAGGGTGGCCAACTTTTTAGCTTTGGGATTCTTTATAACGGGTAACTCAAAAAGCAATCTTTGCAAGGTACTATGGGTACATATAAAATTATTTTCAAGTTCTAGAACTAGTGTTGAAATGGCTTCCGCATAAGTTTTAGTCCTTTTAAGTATAGGAGCATCATCAAGACTTAAATTTCCAACACAATTGAAAAATTCTTGGATATGTTCTTTCCCCATAACATTCCCTTGCACCAAAACAAAAGTTTTAGCATCCAGATTGCCAGATCGTCCAATTTTAGGAGTTAGGCCATCATCTGTTTCTGCCAAAGCAGAGTCACTCATGGTGACAAATCCAAGTAAACAAGAATTCCAATGAGAAACGCGAACGAAAAAGAGGGCGAATAAAACAGCAAATTTTTGTGAAGTGGGGGAGATGAAAACGAGAGGCAAATGGCAAATAATGTAAATTGCAAGGAGATGAGATTTGTGATTAGGAACCTGGTAGATGTTGATGATGTCTGATGTCTACTACACAACCTTCTTCTTGTAGACGTTGTTGGGCCCCAAGTGCAGAGGTTTGTAGGACAGTAGAAAATTTCCCTCAAGTGTATGACCTAAGGTTTATCAATCCGTAGGAGGCGTAGAATGAAGATGGTCTCTCTCAAGCAACCCTGCAACGAAATAACAAAGAGTCTCTTGTGTCCCCAACACACCCAATACAATGGTAAATTGTATAGGTGCACTAGTTCGGCGAAGAGATGGTGATACAAGTGGTATATGGATGGTAGATAAAGGTTTTTGTAATCTGAAATTATAAAAACAGCAAGGTAACTAATGATAAAACTGAGCGTAAACGGTATTGCAATGCATTGAAACAAGGCCTAGGGTTCATACTTTCACTAGTGCAAGGTCCCTCAACAATACTAACATAATTGGATCACATAACTATCCCTCAACATGCAACAAAGAGTCACTCCAAAGTCACTAATAGCGGAGAACAAACGAAGAGATTATGGTAGGGTACGAAACCACCTCAAAATTATTCTTTCCAATCAATCCGTTGGGCTATTCCTATAAGTGTCACAAACAGCCCTAGAGTTCGTACTAGAATAACATCTTAAGACACAAATCAACCAAAACCCTAATGTCACTTAGATACTCCAATGTCACCTCAAGTATTTGTGGGTATGATTATACGATATGCATCACACAATCTCAGATTCATCTATTCAACCAACACATAGAACCTCAAAGAGTGCCCCAAAGTTCTACCGGAGAATCACGATGAAAACGTGTGCCAACCCCTATGCATAGGTTCATGGGCGGAACCCGCAAGTTGATCACCAAAACATACATCAAATGAATCACGTGATATCCCATTGTCACCACTGATATGCACGGCAAGACATACATCAAGTGTTCTCAAATCTTTAAAGACTCAATCCAATAAGATTACTTCAAGGGGAAAACTCAATCCATTACAAGAGAGTAGAGGGGAGGAGAAACATAAGATCCAACTATAATAGCAAAGCTCGCGATACATCAAGATCGTGCCAAATCAAGAACATGAGAGAGAGAGAGAGATCAAACACATAGCTACTGGTACATACCCTCAGCCCCGAGGGAGAACTACTCCCTCCTCGTCATGGAGAGCACCGGGATGATGAAGATGGCCACCGGAGAGGGATTCCCCCTCCGGCAGGGTGCCGGAACGGGTCTAGATTGGCTTTCGGTGGCTACGGAGGCTTCCGGCGGCGGAACTCCCGATCTATTGTGTTCCCGGATGTTTTAGGGTATATGGAGATATATAGGCGGAAGAAGTACGTCAGGGGAGCCACGAGGGGTCCACGAGGGTGGAGGGTGCGCCCTAGGGGGGTGGGCGCGCCCCCCTACCTCGTGGCCTCCTCGAAGCTTCCCTTACGTGGACTCCAAGTCTTATGGGCTTCTTCTGATCCAGAAATAAGTTCTGTGAAGTTTCAGGTCAATTGGACTTCGTTTGATTTTCCTTTTCTTCGAAACCCTAAAATAGGCAAAAAAACAGAAACTGGCATTGGGCTCAGGGTTAATAGGTTAGTCCCAAAAATCATATAAAATTGTATATAAATGCATATAAAACATCCAAGGTTGATAATATAATAGCATGGAAGAATCAAAAATTATAGATACGTTGAAGACGTATCAATGTCTCCCAAACAACGACGCCAGAAACTCATTTTGATGCAGCTTGTACTACGTCGGTATTTCCGCAAGGAGGAAGGGATGATGCGGCACGGCTACGGTAGGTATTTCCCTTAGTGATGAGACCAAGATTATCGAACTAGTAGGAGAACCACACAACACTATGTAAATGGTACCTGCACACAAAGAACAAATACTTGGAACCCACATGTAAGAGGGGTTGTCAATCCCTCCCGGGTAAAAACATAGATAAAATTGTAGTAGATTGGATAAATAGCTCTAGCGGGAACGCAAGATAAAATAAATAACAAAAAAGTGCAGCAAGGTATTTTGAGGTTTTTGGCTTAATAGATCTGACAATAAAAGCAAATAAAAATATATCTCAAAGGCAAATATGATAAAGAAGAGACCCGGGGGTCGTAGATTCCACTAGCGGCTTCTCTCGAGAAAAATAGCATACAGTGGGTAAACAAATTACCGTTGGGAAATTGATTGAACTTCAAATAATTGTGACTATATCCAGGCAATTTTCATCATATAGGCATCACGTCCAAGATTAGTAGACTGACTCCTACCTGCATCTACTACTGTTATCCACACATAGACCGCAATCCGCATGCATCTAGTGTATTAAGTTCATGGAAAAACTGAGTAATGCCATAAGAACGATGACACGATGTAGACAAGTTCTATTCATGTAGGAATAGACCCCATCTTGTTATCCTTAATAGCAATGATACATACGTGTCATTTCCCCTTCTGTCACTGGAATTGAGCACCGTAAGATCAAACCCATCACAAAGCACTTCTTCCCATGGCAAGAAAAACCGATCTACTTGGCCTCACTAAACCAAATATTCGAAGAAGAAATACGAGGCTATAAGTAATCATGCATATAAGAGATCAAAACTCAAATAACTTTCATGGATAAAAATAGATCTGATCATAAACTCAAAGTTCATCGGATCCCAACAAACACACCACAAAAAGAGTTACATAAAATAGATCTCCAAGAGACCATTGTATTGAGAATCAAAAGAGAGAGCGGAAGCCATCTAGCTACTATGGACCCGTAGGTCTACAATGAACTACTCACGCATCATCAGAGAGGCACCAATGAGGATGATGAATCCCTCGGTGATGGTGTCTTGATTGGATCAGTGGTTTCTTGAACTTGCGGCGGCTGGAATTGTGTTTCGTCGACTCCCCTAGGGTTTTTGGAAATATTGGGGTATTCTCAGGTGGGTTGTGCCCCACTCGGGGCACCCCTCTAGTACTTCTTTGGCCCATCCCGTGTCTTCTGACCTAGAAAAATTCTCCAAAAAAATCGCTGCATTTGGACGCCGTTTGATATTGATTTTCTGTGAAGTAAAAAACAAGCAATAAACAACAACTGGCACTGGGCACTATGTCAATAGGTTAGTCCCAAAAAATGATATAGAGTTTCTATAAAATGATTCTAAACCATCCAAGAGTGATATTATAGCAGCATGGAACAATGAAAAATTATAGATACGTTGGAGACGTATCAATACATCACTTTGTATTATCTCTGATAATTCACGTGCCCATTCAGGGTGACCCGTGAACGATGTCTTAGTAATTTTCCCCATTAGGCAAGCTTCGCATGTGCCAAATTATTCAAAATAAGAAGACATTAACATTCCATCTTTACGAAGCTTTTGCAGACGATTCTTCCTGATGTGGCCAAGTTGGTATTGCCACATGAAAGTGGTATTATTAGTCTACTTACTGCATTTAGCTCCTATGTTATTGATATGTCTCCTTCGTATCTACTTTTCCAAACACTTTTGACCTTGTTTTGGACTCTAACTTGTATGATTTGAATGGAACTAACCCGGACTGACGCTGTTTTCAGCAGAATTCACATGGGGTTATTTTTGTGCAGAAATAAAAGTTCTGGGAATGACCTGAAACTTCACGGAGAATATTTTTGGAATTTAAAAAAATATTGGTGAAATAATCAACACCAAGGGCCCACACCCTGTCCACAAGGGTGGGGGCGCACCCCCTGTCTCGGGGGCCCCCTGAGGCTCCACCGACCTCAACTCCAACTCTATATATTCACGTTCAGGGAGAAAAAATCAGGGAGATGGATTCATCGCATTTTACGATATGGAGCCGCCGCCAAGCCCTAATCTCTCTCAGGAGGGCTGATCTGGAGTCCGTTCGGGGCTCTGGAGAGGGGAATCCGTCGCCATCATCATCATCAACCTCCCTCCATCACCAATTTCATAATGTTCACCGCCGTGCGTGAGTAATTCCATCGTAGGCTTGATGGACGGTGATGGGTTGGACGAGATTTATCATGTAATCGAGTTAGTTTTGTTAGGGTTTGATCCCTAGTGTCCATTACGTTCTGAAATTGATGTTGCTATCACTTTTCTAGGCTTAATGCTTGTCACTAGGGCCCGAGTGCCAAGATTTTAGATCTGAACCTATTATGTTTTCATGAATATATGTGAGTTCTTGATCCTATTTTGCAAGTCAATAGTCACCAACTATGTGTTATGATCCGGAAACCCCGAAGTGACAATAATCGGGACCACTCCCGGTGATAACTATAGTTTGAGGAGTTCATGTATTCACCAAGTGTTACTGCTTTGTTCCGGTACTCTATTAAAATGAGGCCTTAATTTCCCTTAGTTTCTAGTAGGACCCTGCTGTCACGGGAGGGTAGGACAAAAGATTTCATGCAAGTTCTTTTCCATAAGCACGTATGACTATATTCGGAATACATGCCTACATTACATTAATGAACTAGAGCTAGTTCTATGTCACCCTACGTTATAATTGTTGCATGAGGAATCACATCTAACATAATTATCCATTACTGATCCATTGCCTACGAGCCTTTCACATATTGATCTTTTCTTAGTTACTTTTCCGTTGCTACTATTACAATCACTACCAAAACTATTACTAATACCTTTGCCACCGTTATTGTTACTTCCATATTACTTTTCTACTAATACTTTGCTGCAGATATTAAGTCTTTCAGGTGCGGTTGAATTGACAACTCAACTGTTAATACTTGAGAATATTCTTTGGCTCCCCTTGTGTCGAATCAATAAATTTGGGTTGAATACTCTACCCACGAAAACTGTTGCGATCCCCTATACTTGTGGGTTATTAAGACTATTTTCTGGCGCCGTTGCTGGGGAGCATAGCTATTCTTTGAGTAACTTGGGATTTATATCTGTTGATCATTATGAAGAACTTGAAATATGAAAGAACCAATATTTTTCCCTCAACTACGAGGGGAGGTAAAGAACTGCCATCTAGCTCTGCACTTGATTCACCTTCTGTTTTGAGTAAACTTGTGACACCCACTCCTTCTATTTATTCCGATATGTCAAATGTTATTGATGATGCCACTTCTGCTTTGCATGATACATATGATGAAACTATTTCTTTGCTTGATAATACTGTGCCATTAGGTGAATTTCTTGATGAACAACTTGCTAGCGTTAGAGAGAACGAAATTATTGAAACTGATAATATTGATGAAAGTGATGATGAAGATTCTCCCCCTAGATATGAATTGTCTGTTGTGCCTGACGGTTATGTTATGGATGAAGAAACTGTTGGAGACTTTTTAGCTTGCAATGACAGATATGATCTTAAGAAACAGTTAGCTAAGCTGAAAGAAAAATATTTGAATGCTAGAATGAAATATGACCCTTCTTTTTCTACTTCACCCATCTGTATTTCCGATAAGGATTATGATTTCTCTGTCGACCCTGAGTTAATTAATTTGGTTGAATCTGATCCTTTTTATGGCTATGAATCTGAAACTGTTGTGGCACATCTTACTAAATTGAATGATATAGCCCCACTATTCACTAATGAGGATAAAAAATTGTTACTACTATATCCTTAAGTTATTTTCGTTCTCACTAAAGGGTGATGCTCAAACATGGTTTAATTCTCTTTATCCTGGTTGTGTACGTAGTCCCCAGGATATGATTTATTACTTCTCGGCTAAATATTTCCCCGCTCATAAGAAACAAGCTGCCTTAAGGGAAATATATAATTTTGTGCAAATTGAACAAGAGAGTCTCCCACAAGCTTGGGGGAGGCTTCTCCGATTACTTAATGCTTTGCCTGATCATCCTCTCAAGAAAAATTAAATACTTGATATCTTTTATAATGGACTAACCAATGCTTCCATAGACCACCTGGATAGTTGTGCTGGTTGTGTTTTCAGGGAAAGAACTGTTGATCAAGCTGAATTGCTATTGAATAATACGTTGAGTAATGAAAATGATTGGACACTTCCTAAACCAACTCCTAAGGCAACTCCGAAGAAAAGGGGTATTCTATTTCTCAGTCCTGAAGATATGCAAGAGGCAAAGAAATCTATGAAAGAAAAAGATATTAAAGTTGAAGATGTTAAGAATTTACCACCTATTGAAGAAATACATGGTCTTGATAACCCGACACAGGTAGTAAAGGTAAATTCTCTCTATAGATTTGATAAGGGTGAAATCCCATCTACTAAGTTTGCTAGCCAATGCTTGGATGAGTTTGATAATTTTATGGTTAAACAAGAAGACTTCAATGCTTATGTTGGTAGACAATTGAAACATAATGCTTATATGATTGAAAACTTGAGTGATTATATGTCTAGAGTTAAAGGTGAACTTAAACTTATTAGTAAACATGCTTCTATGGTTACCACTCAAGTAGAGCAAGTACTTAAAGCTCAGAATGATTTGCTCAATTAATTAGATAATAAGAAAAATGAAAATGATGTTAGAGTTGTGACCAGAGGGGGTAAAATGACTCAAGAACCTTTGAATCCTGAGGGCCACCGTAAAAGAATTGAGAAAGATTCTTAGAGATCTAATGTTGATGCACCTTGTTCTTCTAAGAAGAAGAAAAAGAAACATGATAGGACTTTGCATGCTTCTAGTGAACCTGTTGTTGACACACCTGAGAATCCCAATGATATTTCTATTTCTGATGCTGAAACAAAATCTGGTAATGAACATGAACCTAGTGATAATGTTAATGATGATGTTCATGTTGATACTTAACCTAGCAATAACAATGATGTAGAGATTGAACCTGTTGTTGATCTTGATAACCCACAATCAGAGAATCAATGTTATGATAAGAGAGACTTTGTTGCTAGGAATCATGGTAAGGAAAGAGAACCGTGGGTTCAGAAACCCATGCCTTTTCCTCCTAAACCAATCAAGAAAAAGGATGATGAGCATTTTGAGCGCTTTGCTGAAATGATTAGGCCTATCTTTTTGCGTATGCGTTTGACTGATATGCTTAAAATGAATCCTTATGCTAAGTATATGAAAGAGATTGTCACAAATAAAAGAAAGATGCCGGAAGCTGAAATTTCCACCATGCTTGCTAATTATACTTTTAAGGGTGGAATACCAAAGAAACTATGAGATCCAGGAGTACGAACTATACCATGCTCCATTAAAAGAAACTATGTTAAAACTGCTTTATGTGATCTTCGAGCCGGTGTTAGTGTTATGCCTCTCTCTTTATATCGTAGACTTGATTTGAATAAGTTGACACCTACTGAAATATCTTTGCAAATGGCTGATAAATCAACCGCTATACCTGTCGGTATTTGTGAGGATGTGCCTGTTATGGTTGCAAACGCTACTATTTTAACGGACTTTGTTATTCTTGATATTCCCGACGACGGCAGTATGTCTATTATTCTTGTTAGAACCTTTTTGAATACTGCAGGGGCTGTTATTGGTTTCAACAAAGACAATGTCACTTTTCATGTTAATGGTAATGAACATACGGTACACTTTTCGAGGAAACAACCTCAAGTCCACAGTATCAATTCTATTGGAAAAATTCCAACAATTACTATTGGAGGTTTTGAATTCCCTCTTCCTACTGTCAAGAAGAAATATGATATTCTTATTGTTGGGGACATGCATATTCCCGTTGAGGTAACTTAGTGTTATTCGAAAATTCTCCGGTTTCATGTTATTCGAAAAGAGTTTGTTAACAAGACTTGATCAACCTTGTCACTACTAGGAAAAGGCCTACTAGTGGCGCACCAGTTTTTCCTACTAATGGCGCACTACTGGTGCGCCACTAGTACCACGCCACTAGTATTTTTTACTAATGGCGAACCACTGGTGTGCCATTAGCGCCATTAGTATAGGCCACGGTGCGCCATTAGTATAGGCCACTGGTGCGCCATTAGTATTTTTGAATTTTAAAGGTGGGAAAATAGTAGTGGCGCACCGTCTAACCCCCACCGTGCACCGTTGCTATTTTTGAATTTTGAATTTGGATCTGGATCATGATTTTTTTGCCCATTTTTTGCTCATTTTTTTTGCTTGTTTTTTGGCACGATATTATTTCAAATTTTGTTCCTGTTTTTGGATCTTGTACATTCTTTTGCAGTGTTCTTTTGCCGGAGAGGAGTTCACCGGAGAGGAGGAGGAGGAGGTCACCGGAGAGGCGCTCGCCTACATCGCCGGAGAGGAGGAGGAGGTCGCCGGAGATGAGTTCATCGGAGCATCGGAGAGGAGGAAGGAGAAACCATGAGGGGATGGGAGGAGAGGAGGGAGGAGGAGCTCACCGGAGAGGAGGGAGGAGGAGCTCATCGGAGAGGAGGGAGGAGAAACCGTGAGGGGAGGGGAGGGGAGGAGAGGAGGGAGGAGGAGGAGGAGGTCGCCGGAGAGGAGGAGGGTAGTATGGTGGAGGAGGGAAGGGAAGATGGAGTGGAGGAGAGGAGGAGATGGAGTGGAGGAGAGGTGGAGTAGACGAGAAGAATGAAGAGGTAAGGAGGAGAGGACCACGCCCAGCCATATATACGGCACAGTAATGGCGCACCGCGGGCAGGTGCGCCATTACTAACTTTTTTTATTTTTTGATTTATTTTGAATTTTGAAGGCGGGAAGATACTAATGGCGCACCATGGGTAGGTGCGCCATTAGTAATTTTTTTTATTTTTTTGACTTATTTTGAATTTTGAAGGCGGGAAGATAGTAATGGCGCACCATGGGCAGGTGCGCCATTAGTAAGTTTGATTTTTTTTTGAATTTTTTGCCTCTCCAGATCTTAAAAGCCCCGTATATTTTTTTCTGTTAGGTTTTTGAGGATTTTGGAAATGTTTAACGGGGTTCCCCCATTTAAATTCGGATGTAACTTTTCGAGTAGATGCTTTTTCATATAAAAAACTTTTTCATCCGAGTTCGTACGCAAAATTTATGCCCATTTTACAAATTCTCGAGAAATTTCGCAAATAAAGTCGAAATTCATATTTGTAAATTTTCACAACAACTAGACCACATATCACATGGGAAACTTATTTTCTTTTATTTTTTTGACATTTCATCATTTTTTTTATTTTTTCTAAACTGAAAAGGCGGTCCACCGGGGGGTGCATTCGATGGAAGTGCTGGCCAAGTTACTAATGGCGCACCGTGGGATGGTGCGCCATTACTAGTTAGTCTAAAAAATAAAAAAAATTGATTTTTTTAAACATAATTACTAATGGCGCATCGTGGAGTGGTGTGCCATTACTAGTTGAACTAGTAATGGCGCACCATCCCACGATGCGCCATTAGTAGTTTTGAAAAAATTAAAAAAAATTGCTAATGGCGCACCGTGGATGTGGTGCGCCATTAGTATGTGCACACTAATGGCGCACCAACACATGATGCGCCATTAGTATTTAGTAATGGCGCACCACATGTAAAGTGCGCCATTAGTGTCCATATTGGCTATAGCTGTTTTTGTAGTAGTGTGTTAGTGGATTCCTTTTGATGAGCATGAGATGGATGAAGTTAGAAAGCACAACTCTTTGTACCCTCTTTCTGTTTTCTGTTATTTCGATTAAATAAAACAAAACTAGTATTTTCTGCCTGTTTTCTGAATTATCCTTGCAATAGAAAATACCCCAAAAATAAAAGTTCTCCAAATGTCCTGGAAATTTTAGATGATTTTTTGTAGAATATTTAATAATATTTGGCACTGAGAACACACCTGGCGGACCCACCACCTGGCCAGGAGGGTCCAGGGCGCGCCCACCCCCGGGGCGCACCCCCAGCCTCGTGGACCCCACGTGGTCCCCCTCCACTTATTCCAGCACCCACACACTTTGTATTCCTCCAAAAAATCCTCCCACGGCTCAAATCCGAGTTCTAGCTCATCTTGCTGCCATTTTTTGTCTCCTTGCTCAAAGCTCCATTCACAAAACTGCTTTGGGGGATTGTTCTTCGGTATGTGACTCCTCCAATGATCCAATTAGTTTTTGTTCTAGTACTTTATTTATAGCAAATTTTTGCTTCTAAGGTGACCCTATTCTTGAGCTTGCATGTCAAATGTATATGGTCCCAAGTAGTTCTAATGCATGATATAGTCTCTAGGCACTTGTAGAAGTAGTTGCTATCAATCTTGTTGAGTTTGGTTCACTTTTATTTTGAGTCACTAAAAATTTCAGAAATTTTCAGAGAAAGTTTCGTGATACCACTTTTAATTTAGGCGCTATTGTTTCTAAATGACTAAATCTTAATTGTACAAAGGGCCCCATCTTCGGAGGCATCTTTGCTTCGCACCTTGCTGCACACTTTAGAATACCTATTAGGAATTATGAGAGAGAGGAAAAGTTGTTGCCCCTATTTTTCTAGATTATAAGAGTATGGTAGCACATGATTTCATTGTTAAAGATAAGAAGAGGATGCTTAATTATAACTTGATATTTGATAAAAATTACTGTGAGATTATTACCTTGCCTGTGCCCTATTTGTTTAACATATTTTCAGGCACGTACCTGTTTTGCCGGAGGCCATTCATGCATACTGGAGCCTGACACCAGCTCCAGAGCCCGAGCTGGAGCCACCCCTTGATCCTTATTGATAGTCTGTTTATCAGTGGGATTCGGAGGAGATCGCCAACTAGTGGCACCCAGAGGACACTCCTCCGTACACCGGAGAGGGCAGCTTTAAGCCATGGCCATAGACCAACTTAGGCCAAAAGCCTAAGCTTGGGGGAGTACGTATTTCTCACCGATATTACATTCATGTTCACACACTCATGCCAGTTGTCGGTGCTCATACTTTTTCATTGTACTATCCATGCTAGTTTATTTTCTTTTCCATCATTCTTCTTCTATGTTTGAACAACCTTCAGAAAAACCAAAAAAATTAGATGTAGCTTTTAGCTAGTTTACTTTCCATGCTTGTAGTAGTAGTAATTAAAAGAAAACCCAAAAATATTTCTCGTTTTTTTGCTTGTTGGGAGCTTTCCCGTGTAAATAATTTTGTTTCTTTTCTTTTCTTTGGGGGCCGAGAGGAGAAGACCATGATGAAAATGTTGAGTGGCTCTCATATGCATTATTGTTGATTTAACCAAGATCTCATATTACCTTGTCTTCTCCTATGCATTGAATGCTTGTAGATTCCAGCTTAGTCCAATGCACATACACTATTATTATTATTATCCACACCGTTCGGTTGTGCAAGTGAAAGGCAATAATGACGATATATGATGGACTGATTGAGATGAGAGAACCTGGTATGAACTCGGCCTATCTTGTTTTGGTAAATATGATTAGTTCATCGTTCCTGATTCAGCCTATTATGAATGAAACATGTTTGCAATGACAATTAGAGATTATAGTTGCTCATGCCATGCTTAATTAGCTAGGAGTTTATAATGGTTTACCTTGCGTGCCAACATGTTATTAAAATAGTTGTGATGTGGTATGATAGGGTTGTATCCTCCTTTGAACGATTCGAGTGGCTTGACTTGGCACATGTTCACACATGTAGTTGAAACAAAATCAACATAGCCTCCACCATATTTATGTTCATGGTGAATTATATCGTACTCGTGCTTGCACTCAGTGTTGATTAATTTTAATGCATGTTCATGAGTGTTGTTGCTCTCTAGCAGGTCGCTTCCCAGTCTCTTTCTAGCCTTCACTTGTACTAAGAAGGAATACTGCTTGTGCATCCACTTCCATAAACCCCAAAAGTTATTCCATATGAGTCCACCATACCTTCCTATATGTGGTATCTACCTGCCATTCCAAGTAAATTTGTATGTGGCAAACTCTAAACCTTCAAATGAAATTCTGCTTTGTATGCTCGAATGGCTCATGTATCAACTAGGGTTGTCTATATCTTCCATGCTAGGTGGGTTATTCTCATGAGGAGTGGACTCCGCTCCTCATTCACGAGAAAATGGCTGGTAACCGGGATGCCCAGTCCCATGCTTAAATTAAAATAATTGCAACCAAAACTCCCCTAGGATTCTTGTTAGTTGGAGGCACCCGTTGTTTCGGACAAGCCATGGATTGATGTTTGTTGGTGGTGGGGGTATAAACTTTACCATTCTGTTTGGGAACCGGCTATAATGTGTGTAGCATGGAAGATATCAAGATCTCTTGGTTGTTATGTTGACAATGAAAGTATACCACTCAAAATATTATTTATCTCTATTTCAAAAATTGAGCTCTGGCACCTCTACAAATCCCTGCTTCCCTCTGCAAAGAGCCTATCTATTTACTTTTATGTTGAGTCACCATCCTCTTATTAAGAAGCACCAGTTGGAGAGCACTGCTGTCATTTGCATGCATTACTATTAATTTACATTGAGTATAATTGTGACTGGATCTCTTTTACCATGAATTACAATGTTTAGTCAGTCCTTGATCTTCAGAGGTGCTCTGCATTTACGTTTTGCGGTCTAAGAAAGGGCTAGCGAGATACCATCTTGTTATATCATATTATGATTGTTTTGAGAAAGTGTTGTCATCCGAGATTTACTATTATTGCTCGCTAGTTGATTATGCCATTGATATGAGTAAACATGAGACCTAAATGTTATGGTGAATATGGTTAGTTCATAATCTTTGCTAAAAACTTGAATGTTGGCTTTACATATTTACAACAACAAGATCGAGTTTGTAAAAAAATTTCTTTATCACTTTCAGTTTGTCAACTGAATTGCTTGAGGACTACCAAAGGTTTAAGCTTGGGGGAGTTGACACATCTCCATCGTATCTACTTTTCCAAACACTTTTGACCTTGTTTTGGACTCTAACTTGTATGATTTGAATGGAATTAACCCGGACTGACGTTGTTTTTTCAGCAGAATTGCCATGGTGTTTTTTTGTGTAGAAATAAAAGTTCTCGGAATGACCTGAAACTTCACGGAGAATATTTTTTGAATTTATAAAAAAATAATAGCGAAAGAATCAACACCAGGGGGCCCACACCCTGTCCATGAGGGTGGGGGCGCGCCCCCCTGTCTCGTGGGTCCCCTAAGGCTCCACCGACCTCAACTCAACTCTATATATTTACTTTCAGGGAGAAAAAAATCAGGGAGAAGGATTCATCGTGTTTTACGATACGGAGCCGCCGCCAAGCCCTAATCTCTCTCTGGAGGGCTGATCTAGAGTCCGTTCGGGGCTTCGGAGAGGGGAATTCATCGCCATCGTCATCATCAACCATCCTCCATCACCAATTTCATGATGCTCACCTCCGTGCGTGAGTAATTCCATCGTAGGCTTGCTGGACGGTGATGGGTTGGATGCGATTTATCATGTAATCGAGTTAGCTTTGTTAGGGTTTGATCCCTAGTATCCATTATGTTCTGAGATTGATGTTACTATGACTTTTCTATGCTTAATGCTTATCACTAGGGCCCGAGTGCCATGGTTTCAGATCTGAACCTATTATGTTTTCATGAATATATGTGAGTTCTTGATCCTATTTTGCAAGACAATAGTCACCTACTATGTGTTATGATCTGGTAACCCCAAAGTGACAGCCTCCTCACGATGGGGGTCCTCCTTTGCAAGCTTGTCACCATCATCTCTATCTCTATAGCTATTCTATGAAATCATATTACATCAAATTTTGACACAGGCCATTAAAGTGATAATCATAGGGCTCCACCCATCATGCCATATTGTGACAAGCAGGTCACTTAAATAATTACATTGTATTACAATCTCATACATAAACACATTATCATGATGAAGGCTATACCACATCACATGCATCCTGCAAAATCAAGTTATACATCCTCTAATCGGTTTTAGCAAAACTTTAGTTCATGTCGCTTCTAGGGTTTTGAACAAACCAAAGCTACCTACGTTCATCATCAAGTATGATTATCCATGTAGCTAGATTAACTTTGCGGGGTTTGTTTGAGGGAAGAGACCTAATTAAAAATCTCTATCCCCACACAAAACTTCGTCATATGTGTGGCCCTGTGCGGATCAAAATCGACAAGCCCTGCAGTTTTCTGGAAGTTCATCTTTCTTGACTAAAGTGAAACCCACAGAACTAAAGCACTTCTTTGATTTGTTAACCAGCATAGAAGGATCACATATTTCTAGAACTTTGTAGCAAAGTTTGCACAATGCCGTCAAGATCTCAAAACCGCAAATTAAAGGGAAGCAACAAGAACATTAAGTGGAAGATTGCATCTAACACTATGAGTCTTATCTTCCTCCCGCACAAATTTTATCAAGAAATATAACTCATTTACTACTCAACTTGTTAGCAATAGATCTAATCTACCAGAAAACTTTTCTGGAACACACACACAATCTCATGTGTTCTATATCGTAGCCTGCACATCTACTCATAGATCGCTCATGATGCCACTGTTTGGAAATGTAGTAGAAAACAAAAAATTCTGCTATGATTGATATCCAGGGATCACTGTGAAGAACATGCCTATAGGGTTAGATCTGATCTTACCAACTAACAAGTTACAATGGAAGAAGAGTTAGTGAAGATCAAGTTCTTGAAGTCCCACATACCGATTCTTCAAACTAGAACCAAATGTACGATTCCTCTGTTAGATTGTGCATATAGGAATACTCTGATACAGCAAGGCTTCGCCGTTTAGAGCTAGGTCAAGGCTGAGAATAAGTAGAGGGAGGAGTAGCCCTTCGTGAAGGGTGATGGTGGATAACTAGAGAGAGGGTGGTGCCCGAACCTTCACGGGATTTGTGTGTAGAAATGAGGGGTGCCCCCTCTTAGTATATATAGGTGGGAGGGGGTTGACTTGGAAGAGGAGATCCCCCGAGGGCGGCATCCAAGGGGGTGGTGCCATGTCCATCCAACCCTAGCCGCCCCTAGCTTGGGGGGCCAAGGCTAGGGCGAGGCGCCACCTACATGGGCCTAAGGCCTATGTGGCTATCCCACACAATAGGCCTAGCCTATTTGGGGCAACCCAAGGTTCCTAAACATTTCTTGGGGGAGCCCTCCTAAATATTTATCAAGTTCGCTGGAACTTATTCCACCTATCTGGTCTACTCGGTTTTCTCTAGAACACTTCCGGTTTTCCTGAAACACTTCGGTTCTCTCTTCAAACGATTTCCATTGTCCCTGAAACTTTTCCAGTGACATCCTCCAATACTCCTAACTTAGTTACTACTCAACATATCAAAATCATCTTAAGTGTGTGACCCTGCAGGTTCGGTGAAATATAGACATGAATAAAACTTCCTTTTTTCAATGATCAATAACGGAACCATGGACATCCATGTTGACCCCTATACTCACACGAATGGTAGTGGAGTGAACCTTCAGTTATCATGTGATGTTCCCTTTGCTTCGTGATTCTTTACAAAACCCAAGGTGAGATATGTCGGCATCCTCCTGAGTAATTTCCATGCTCCTTATACCAGTCTCCTCGTTACCAATTTTGTTCATCTTTCTCGTTACCATGTTCCTGCATCCCTATGACTAAGTAACATGTTTCTGGACAAACAATGTTAGATGCCGTGACACTAATAGGTCCCTAAGAATATCTCTGCATCATCAGAGGAGAAAATCCCACTTTTGAGCTATCTTGCCCCTTATCACACTTTTCGATAAACCTATAAGGTGTCATTGTGATCACTGTGTTACCAATGACGTTGGAGCAACCCCAAAAAGTATCGTCTGGTATGAAGTGACTCGATAATCTCATGGTCTAAGGAAGTGAGCAAAGTTAACACTCCGTGTTAAGAACTTTCGACTTGTGACGATGGCATCTCAAAGTATAACAAACAAGTTGGGTGAATTTAATATGATCATTCTTCTAACATCATACTCTCAAAGTTGTCGCCATCCTTGTTACTCCTAACTTATGCCCATGACCAGGAAATCATAACCATGATGCAACACTCCGTTTAATATTCTACACGTGCTTATGAGTTTTCCTCTAAATCGCATATTCAAGAACCATAACAGTTATAGCATAGAATATAAACATTTAATTATAAGCATGTAAATAATAATACAAATATTATTGCCCATAGGGCATATTTCCAACAGGTTGCGACCCAACCACTGTGTGTCCCCAATGCAACTGCAACTGGGTATCGATCAGTTGTATGTCCACCACTGGACTTGCAACTGTAAGCGTTGTAAACTAACTGCAACTGCATTCCCCCCAGCATGACCACAACAGAATCGTTAGGGGGTTATCTGCCAGTTGCATGTCCAACACTGGACATGCAACTACAAGTGCTGCAACTAGACTGTAACTGCATGACCCCCACTGCGACTGCAACTAGGGTTAACAGCCAGTTGCATGTGCACGACGAGAATTGGAACTGCAAGCGTTGTAACCCAACTACAACTGCATGACCCAAACATGACTACAATGGGGGCTAGTAGGAGAGTTGTTGGTTAGTTGCATGCCCATCACTAGACTTGTAACTACAAGTGTTGCAACCCGACTTCAACTACATGACCTCCAATGCGTCTGCAACTGATTGGTAGGGGATGGTTGTTGACTAGTTTGCATGTCCACCACTAGAATTGTAAGTGCAAGCGTTGTAAGTCGACTTCAACTGTATGACCCCCAACAACTAGGGGCAATAAGGGGTTTCTGGCCAATTGCATGTCCACAAGTTTTTTCTAAATGCTTATGATTTTTATAAAGCATCAACATTTTTCTTAAAGTTGTGAACTTTTTTAAACTCTTGATTTTTTAAAACATTCATGAATATTTTTCAAATCCACAAATTTATATTGAACGCGTGAACAATTTTCATAGTCACAAAAGTTTTTTTAAAATTCATGAAAAATTTTAAAATTCCTGAACATCTTTTAAAATTTGCAAACATTTTTTTGAAAACCATTTTTTATTTCACATTTTTTTAAATTAACAAAAAAAAGCAGAGCAAACTGCATCAGTTGTCTTATAAGGCTCCTCTCAGTTTTTCTTGCTATCATTTTTGTTGTTTCTCCTGTTGCACACAAACTGCACCGGTTGTCTTGTTTTTCTTTTCTGTGTCTTGTGGAGAGGGCGGCCTTAAAAGAACAACAACCGGCCTAGCATAATAGGATATCAACTCATGATTCTTTTTACAAGTTCTGCTAAAAAAACTGTAAAGGGCTAGGCTCAATAGTTGGTGGGCCTGCAGTGCGGATGGGGGCAGCGGGGAAAAACCTTCATCAAAACCACTACCAGAATGCACGGGAAAAAGATTGGGCGCATTGGAGACCACAATTTAATTTGCTAAAAAATACCACAATTTAACAATGATGTCACTTAGTTGTGACATAACAAAGTCTCATCTAGATGAAGCTTAGGCAGACCCTACCTATAAACTTGCGTCGAAGTGGCTGGTTTGGATCTCACCATCAATCCATGTCGTTCCTCAGTAATCTGATGGTCAATACTATAAGTTTTTTTAGATTTTCACTAAATGGGTGTTTTCACCGGATACTTCGCCTAGGACGCCGCCTTCGATTTGTGACGTTCCTCGTTGATCAAATGGCCAACACTAAAAGTTTTTAGATTTTCATTGTGTGAGCATTTTCACCAGAAACTTCACCTTGATAATAAGAGACTTATTGAAACAGTGTCGTTATTTTCGCATTCTATGAAAAATAGAATAAGAATCGGAAACTTTTACGTGTTTTCATAATAATACCCCCCAAAATTTCTACAAGTTCACTATATTCCAATATTCTATCTAATGCTAGCCCGTGCGCTTTGCACATGTTGTACAGAGCCACGAGATCTCAAATTCAAAATGCTAGAGCTCGTGTGGTCGTGTGATGAAGTATAGTTCCGAGGATAGTACAACTGAGAAGTTGCATCTCATCATTTTGAAGATTGTATTGTAGATCCTTTATTCTTTCTGTTCTTATGAAGTATGCTCTTAAGAGTTCAACTATGTGTCTATGTTCTCAAATGTTTATACATCTTCATGCTATTATGGAAATTGATAATAAGAAACTTATTGAAGCAAAAAAAATTGCATGGTATGAATAGCAGAATATTGGAAATCTTTACATGTTTCTGTAATAATATCCCAAAAAGTGCTACAAGTTTTCACTATATTATAGTTTTGTGTATAATGCTCGCTCATGCACTTGCACATGTTGATGACTAGTTTATTCAATATGATACAGAGCCAAGAGATCTCAAGTTTAAGACCCTGTCAATATATTATTAATAAAAATAGTTGTAGCCTACACCGATCACACGTCTAAGGCATGAAACAGCTTAGACATGAGGAAGAGTGTTGAATAACATTGCCCACCCCCTTCTCCATCAGGTGTGGTCCCTAGTGGCCTCGGGTTACAACCATCCTCCTAATCATGCAATCATCTAGGTTGGTTCTCCGCATGATATTCTAATCATTCATAGAATATGACGCCACGTCTTATCTTCACGGGAATGTTATCACATGGTTATGTCTTCTAATCCTGAATTGGGCACAACTGATAAAGTCACGACGATTCCACGAGCTTCTTTTCAGTCTTATAAAATGTAGAGCAATGTAACCCAACAAATGGAATTCATTCATCTTTTCCGATGAGGAAAACCTTTCCGATATTCTCTATATAGCCTTTCCTTCCATTCAAGATTCGATACACTACTCCATGGATGATCTATTCTTTACGGCGAAAAGCAATGCGCGCACTTTCGGATTTAGTATCAATAAAACGTATGCAGTGTCCTTCATTAATGCTTGATGCCGAAAACACTGTTCCACTAGCTAGATGGCATGACATATCGGCAGCTTAGCTTTATTCAATACCTTTTTCGTGGCCAGGAATTAATGCACCTCTTATCTTATATATGCTCGTGACTCGTGAGGACCACGGGCCATATCTTAGCGTACGCTCAATCATTCTTGACGATCCAATTCTTTGTACTACTACATTTCAATCATTGTTAGTACGCTGCAGCGACTAGCTAGGGTTTTAACTAGCACAGGCACTCTTCCACATTTTGCACGCGCGCACAAGTGCGTATACTACGTCGCTAAACGCACACGCCCACGCGTACTCTTCAAGGCTAACAGCACCGCCAGCAGCTAAAAAGTCTTGCGCGGACGTCTCACTCGCTCAATCTCACCCAACTCTTCCTGCAGCGTGATCTGGGAGAATTGACGTGCTGGGCCACGCCGACGCCCATGCATGCATGCAATCATGCTCGCTTCAATGCCGGCGCTGTGCACCGTTGAAGGAGCTGCACGTGCATGCCAGCACATGCATGGATCATGGATGGATATCTCGTCCAGTTCTTGCGGGGCAGTCCTCAGTGCAGTGCGTGGCTCATCTCCAGGCTCCGGCCGTGACCACATGCACGCACTGTGGACCATTAAGTGGCGACCGCGACGGCTCGTGTGGCCGGGCCGGCCCCAAGCCACAGCTGTCGGCGAGGGGGGTAGCCGCACGTCAGGGGGTTCCCAAGATCTCCCACCTGTACTCGCGACGCGTCACCGTCATTGACCTGGTCGTGCTCATCACCAGCGCCTTGATGCGGCACGATAATGCTCTGCCTGATTGCCGTGGTCCCGTCAGATAATGCCAACGTACGGACACGTCCAGAGCGGTAGACGAGGCGTACGTACTCTGCATGCAATCCGAGCCCGGCCGGTCGTACTACGTGTAACATGCGTGCGTGCGTGTGTGCGTGGTGCACCCAACCAGATGCGCATATTCGTACACGTCCAGAGTGAAGGAAAATAATGCGAGAGGTTGAAGGAGATGCTGGTTGTGACGCACGCTAAGATCAGAGAGTCTCTCGTTAGATGGAAGGGAGCTCAAATGGCTACTGCACGTACAACGGAATCGAGAAAAATAACCTGTCATAATTAATTCCCGTTTCCAGGTAGGATCCATAGTACCTGCAGGACTCCTCCTGGAATTCATAATCATCATTTTCTGAGGTTATTCGGTCCACGTGTTGCTATGTGAATTGAGTGATGAAAATTCGGTTTGCTGCCATGAGAATCAAAATTCTATAGATGGGTCCCGGGGGACCCATCTATACTGTAAAGATCATTTTAACACTAGGGTGGTTCTTGGTTCTCCATTCATGAAAAATTTATCTTGGGCTCTTGCAGCTGTTAAGAATTTTTATAGATGGGTCCCGGGGGATGGGAACAGCATTGCCTTCTGGCATGACATTTGGACAGGAGATTGTTCTTTAAAAACTGCTTTTTGGGATCTTTACAGTATTTGCCAGCAGCAGGACTCTACCCTGGCTCAGGTCTGGGTGGATGGTGAGCTGCGGTTAACATTTAGGAGGTGTGTCACTGAAAATACACTAGCAAGATGGGAGGAACTCACCGAGATTGTTAAGACTGTTTGGCTGTCTGACTCTCCGGATCAACCTCTCTGGATGTTAGATTCTTCTAACAAATACTCTGTCAAATCCTTCTATAAGTTTATTAACTTTGGAGGGATTCCTTCTGTCATTAAAGATGATATATGGAAAATCAAAGTGCCGCCGAATATACATGTTTTTCTCTAGCTGGTTTATTACAACAAGAGTTTAACCAGAGATAACTTAGCTAAGCGTAGACATGTGGAGGACATGTCTTGTGTCTTCTGCTGCGAACCTGAATCTATCCAGCATCTGTTTTTTGACTGCATTATTGCTAAGTCTGTTTGGAGTTTAATTGCTGATATCTTTGTGATTGATGTTCCTAACTCTTTTGATCAATTATCTTCCTTCTGGAAGAGAAGGAAGCATTATGAAGTCTTGAATATGGTTTCTGCTGCTGCCTTGTGGAGCTTATGGCGTCTTCGGAATGATTTTGTTTTCCAGGGGCGAAGATGGCAAAGTATGCGGTGTGTCTTGGACCTGTTGGGGGCGACGATCAAGAAATGGAAAATATTATGCTCAGAAGCTCAGGGTGCGCTACTTCTCCGGTGCTTAAGGCTTTTGGACCACCGAAGAGGGGAGTTGCTTAGAATCGCCTGGATGTGAAGAGGGAATAAAATGAGGAGGGGAGCTGGATCCATAGCTAGGGCTTTTTCTTTTACTGGTTATGCGTCTAGTTCCTGAACCTGTTCTGATAAAAACTGCTGATGTAATAGGGTAGATCTATCTATGCTTGGGTTCTATCTGTGGCAGCTACTCTCAGGTTGTTGCCAGGCGCTGTTAAACAGTCTTTTTGGTCGTTGGTTTTGCCTTGGCTTTCAATAAAAGTTGGGGCGGAGGGAAACCCCTTTCATTTCAAAAAAGAATCAAAATTTAAAATACACATGACTCTTATTATATTTGATTTTGTATAGTTGCAACAACATTATTTTATATAAGTAAGAATAATTGAATGGAAAACATTTCCCCATGCATGGTTGAATGTTGTGGTTGATCTTATGGATGGCAGTTTTGCCTATGGGTATGGGTATCCGTGGGTACCCTACCCGAACACAATCGACATGGGCAAGACTTGAAGAGATTTGTATCCACTAGTATTGGATATCCGTACTCACAAAATATATGGGTGGGGCATGGGTATGAAATTATGTCCATGGGTAACCCAATAGATACCTAAAAAATTTGTAATAATGATCAATGAAAATAACTATTATGACTTGTGGGGTCAACTCTCGACGTCCTATGTGACTCCTCAAAAAGACGAACTCTTGACTCTTCGCTACCAGACTCGTGTCCAACTATCGATCTAGCGACCCGCATTCTTCCCACCACCGCCTCCCTCTGTGATGGGCATCCACCAACCGCTGATCATACTCCCTTGATGTCTCCAAGAGGCCACCTACCGGAGGAGGCCGTGCTAGTGCTATACTGCTCGCCCATCATCACTTAAATTTTAAACTCATTTTACTATCTATTAAACTTTAATGCTATATATTGTATCCATTGGATACCCAATGGATATGAGCATGTGTGCTAATTTGTGATTTAGGTACCCATTGGGTTGGGCAGATGGATGCGAAGGCGGACAGCTTCACTTTCCGGGCCTCTGGAGAAGGAGGTCACGGAGGCAGTGCTGGAGAGCGTCGAGGCGGAGCTGGAGACGGTGAAGTTTCAGTTCTCTTGGTTCATGGCCGGACACAGGGAACAAGCGCCAGCGACCATTTAGATTAAATATACTTAGACAGATGGGCTCCATTTAGTTAATGTAAATGTAATAAAATCCAATGGTGTTTGATCGAATTTAGTCCGGTTAGTTTAAGTTGTTGTGAAAATGTATGCGGCGGTTGGATGGCTGCCTCCCGCATCCGTGTCCACGGGCTGGTCCCTCCCTGTTCGCGGACGGATGCGATAGGAAATTTGCTGGTTGTCATTGCCCGTTGGAGATGCCTTAAGCACTAAAACCGTTAATATGCCCGAGTACTTCAATGCGTACCGGATATATGGGGTTAGACAATGCGAGTGTATGTGGCTAAAAACCTAAGAGGGGTGAACGGAGAGAGAAAAAAGAGTTGTGTCTACCTTAACGTCTGATTCTGTCGGTGTTGATATGCAGACGTCATTAGGATTTTCAAAGATGTTTTGCACTGAAAATTTTATGATGGAAATAGTTTACAGTTGTGGTTCTGTTATATGAACGGGGTGTGATTTTTGCGCCATTAACTGAAAAGTTAACTATATTCCCACTGAGGGAGGAGGCATGCATGGAGGGCAGACCAGATAACAAAAAGCCGGTGGATCAATCATGGCATTGGCCCAAGCAAATGGGCTCCGAATCCTTGGATGCACGCACACATGGTTCCGTCGCGATCAATCAGTCCAGCTATCTTATCGCCTAATTGCTCGAGCATAAAGTCGATCTCAAAATGACAGTGAGGTGCAGAAAGAGAGAGAGACTATTTGCGGTCACCCGTGACGCATCTAGCTAGGTACTAGCTGGCTATATCTTCTTCTCTCCTCTCTATGCATGTTCCGACCAATCGATCGGCGAATCGATCGATGGATGCTTCCATATGCAGGCCTAGCCTTTGGCTGCAGCTACGGGCTGTCTAGGTCCGTGGATCAAGGGATTGGATTCCATCGATATCACTGCTCCTTGCACTATGCATGCATGGCATGATTCCCATCGGCCGTCACCCGTCGCTCACCTATCACATAAGGTAGCTAATTAAAGACTACAACCACGAATTCAAAAAAAAAAAATACAGCCACAAATATATTGGTTGAACTAAAACCACGACACTTATTTTACATCGTAGGTTGATTTAAAGAAAATGTCTTTGGTCGATTACGCATGCCTCACCTCACTGTCCTTCCCGCCTCCACCACTGTGGGTCAATCGGCGTCCCTAGCCATCCCTCTAGCGCCATCGTCTTCCCTGGCTCCATCGAGCACTCTGTCTTGCACCAACCAACCTCGGACTCGTTTTAGCCGTGTCGTTCCTGGCTCCAGGTTGCTCCTGACCCGGCATCTCAGGACACCACATCTAGTCGTGACCAGCTCCATCCCGGGCTACGCTCTCCGGATATCGCTGGCACAAATTGTAAATTACCGGAAAAAGATTTCGCCCCACTTTATATATAAAGCAAATCACCAGAGTCACAGAGATCCAATAAAGATTCACACTACACACAAAGGTAGCACACAAATAGAGTACTTGAGGGTTCTGTTGAGGGCACAACTCAAAAAGCCCTAAATAAAACAAAAAAGAATCACAAACTACCAAGTGGATAATCCGACTACGGCGGTGGTGGAGGAAGCGGCGGCGCCAAGTGGAAGGCCATCGCGTGAAGATCTGCAATGAAGATGTCGATGGCGTCTTGGTCTTGCGGGCGACTAGCCGGCCGCTAGAGCTGTAAATAGCCACACATTTTTAAAACCGCGTCAGTAGCTCGTCGGAGAAGCACACGCTGGATCATAAGTTTATTTTGGACTGTCCATAGCGTCCACGCGGGAACCCCAATACCCAGTCACCTAATGTGGCAGGAACACTATAGAGAGGCCTGGATTTCCTCGAAGAGGTCGGGGAAGTTGTTGTTACACCAACGTCCGCCAACCACCTCCCGGAAGCAACTCCAAAGAAATTGCGCGGACACGCGGGTGAAGAAGATGTGATTCGAGTCCTCCCTCGTCCCACAAAAGGGGCAAATCCCATCTCCAGGGCCATTCCTCCTGAGTACCTCTAGGTACCCGATCCAGAATCCATTGCCACAGGAAGATCCGAATCTTCAGCAGCAGTCTAAGAGCATCTCCACTAGCGCCCCCAAGATGCCCTCCCCAGGCCATTTTTTGAGCGCCGGCGGGCAAAAAACGTCCCACTCGGGCCCCCACGACCTCACTTTTCACCGGATTAGACGGAAAATATGGCCGGCGCGCGCAAGCGAAACCCAGCCCCCCGGGAGGCAGCTGAGCACGCCGACACTCTTGTTTTTCGTGCAAATGGCCCACTTTCAGTGTCTCAACTGCCTCTCTCCCTCTCTTTTCTGCAGGCCCACCAACGCGCTCACACTCCCCCATCCCCCACCCACTGAAGCAGGAGCGCACGGGACGGGACAGGCGCGGCGAGCAGGGCGCCGGAGCTGGGGCATGGGGGGCGTAACGGCGGGCGGGTGCCGGAGCTCACGGGGAGGGCGCCGGAGCAGGGAGGCAGGGAGCTCGTCCATGGCGCCGGACATGGACGACGAGCAGTCACGCTGGAACAGCGCCGGGCCGCGGCGGGAGGCGGCATCGCAGCCGTCCAGGCACGAGAACGGGCGCTCCTCCTCGCCTTGACCCCTTCCTCAACCTTGACACGTCGTCGTAGTCGCACGCACCCGACGAGGCCGCCACAGACGGTGCTCCGATCCCGTGCGCCCTGTCTGTTGTCACCGTGCTCAGCCCGCCCCCTGGGCTCTCCTGCCTGCGCCCGCGCCACGCCCATCCTTGCCCGCGTCCCGCATCCACTTGCCGGCCGCGCCCCTGCTTTTGCGGCGGCCCAAGCTCCGGCCGTTGGCCGCGATGCGCGCCCGCGCCTCGCGCCAGGGCGCCCCGTACGCGCCCCCCGGCAGCGTCCGCCCGCGAGGCGGCCGTCCCCTGGCCGCACCCCGCTGCTCTTGTCGTCGTGCGCTACGCCCGCAGCTGCCCTTGCCCGTGCGCGGGGCCAACTGCTGCTGCTCGTGGCCGCTGCCTGCTACTTTGCCGTTGTTGCCGCTGAAGCTCTGCTGCTGTTGCCTTCTTGCTACTGCTACTTCTTGCTGCTGCTGCCGCTGCTGTTAGCTGGTCGCTCTAGGCGTGGTCGTGGACGGGGCAGCGAGGCGTGGGCGCGGGACGGGGTGGCCGCCATAGGAGCTCCTCCCAGCTGTTGTTGGGTGGGGGCACGGCTGGAAGAAATTCCACCTCCACGCAAATATGTTCGCCGGCACCTCCCCAGGAGGCTGAAAAAATGCCTCCTGGGAGGCGCAACGGCTGGAGATGCTCTAATCACCCAGATTAATGCGAGAGGGGCCAGGAGCTGCCACACTTGCCTAGTAGAGCGATGTGGTAGAGAAGCGGCCCGAAGACTCCAGATGCCAAGAGATGCGATCGCTCGTCTAATCCATGTCTAGGGACTGAAGGGCGATACACTCAAGGAGTTCCTGCCAGGCGACAAGTTCCGCAGTCCCAAATGGCCTCCGGAATGCGAGGCGCCCTAAGTCAATAAGGGCCACCTCGAGATCCGAGGCTAAATTCAGGCAACTTAATAATATTAAACGCGTAAGTTAATGATACTAGTTGATATCCCGCACGTTGTTGCAGGAATATTTTGCAACACGTTCCATTGTGATTCGTTGTACGAAACATGAATATTTGAAGTAACAATATAAAAAGCTAAAACTAAAAATACATATAATTTATTATGTTTGATTACTATATAGTAGTAAAATCTTTATTAAATATATATAGCATAATAGAATGAAAGTTCTCATGTATGTTTCCTTGTTGAGATGGGTCTTTCTTTCATGCATGTCATGAAGTGGCTTGGTTGTATATTGAGAGATATATGGTAGTGGGAGTAGGCCTTTTCTTATATATATAGTGCGATGATGTGGCATGATTGCATGTCGCGAGAAATAGTTAGTGGGGCTAACTATTTAGATATAGAAGATGTGTGTATGGAATGATTCCCGTTGGCCGGCCGCACGTCAGCCGTTGCTCATGGATCACATCATACGTACAGCCGACCGTATATACGCGCGCGCTTGAGCATCAAATTGCACGTCGCACCGTAGAAGAACCGAAGAACGTTCGTAGGAGTAGGGGGGTACTAGCATGCATGCGTGCACATAACGGCAAGTTGACGAGTCGTCGTCACCAACAAGCGAGATTCCGGCCGAAACTTGATAGCTACCACATTTGATATGCGTGTATCTGTGTTGTGTGCACATACGTATCTTAATGGCTAAGATAGACTCTACTGCCTACACGTACATACTAGCTGCAGCTGACTACACGTACGTATCTTAGATGCATGCATGGTCTCCTCCTACACAGAGTATCTACTGTCCAACATCATAGGGTTGGCACATGCCGTGGCGAATGAGATGCTGCACGTACAACCGCGCAGGCATCCCGTTCCATGCCGGCCGTCCATTTCTGGATCGGCCAGGTCACGCCGATATGCACATCACCACTTGGACATGCACGTGTGCGGTATACGAAATTCCTCATCATTGTTTACTGGTAGAACTTATCTCTATCCGATAGAGATCTTAACTAGAGAAAAATACTTGAGTACTTATATTCGATCGAGCAATCTCTCGCTCAGAGTGAATAAACACGGCGGGGCCATGCGCCCGTGGGCTCTCGCCATCAAGACGATGCACGTATCATGCAGTGCACCGCTCACAGCAATGACTGACCGCAGTATAGATGCAGACGCTCATAAGCCACGTGTAAAGCGTTTTCCTCTCTGGTGCCAGGTGACTAGAATACTAGCCGCTGTTAGGAGAGGCCAATCTTTCGGCACCGTCCTTTGGTGGCTCCCGTCGGCCGACAACCTCGCAGTCGTCGATGGTCAAGGGGGTCGCCTGATCCCGTGCGCCCGGATCATGTAGCTTTAGGTTTTAGGGGCTTAGTGGCTTAGATTTTGGGTCATTCGACATCTTGGCTTCGGCGGTGGCAGCGATGCTGAATAAAGAAGCTCAAATTCCTTCCTCAACAAGGCGATCAACTGTATGAGTGGTGATGGGTTTGGGAACTAGCCTATCCAAGCGGGCATGTGGTGGTGGCGACGACATTCTTGTGGCGGACTTGTGTACTGTTGCGACGACGTCTGTTCCAGCGCGGACGCGCTGAAGTGGTCTGCATTAACGGCATCTAGAAGACGGATTGTGTGTTGGGTTTGTGGTTGGTGGAAGGCAGGTATGATTTTCTCCTCCGGCATCGGGATGATAGATCTAGAGTTCGACGGCATGTCCAGGGTGTTACCCCGGTCTAATTAGTTCAACGACAATGGCTTCGGTTCTAGTGAGTAACCTTGGAGATCCACAAAACTGCATCAGTAGTGAAGCTGGGTCAAGTTCCGATAAGGAGGTGATCTGTCTTTTTTTTTGTGGTTGTTGTTGTGGTGCAGAGGTAGGTGATGGGCATCAGTGTCAAGTTCAGGGGATTTTTTGGTCTTGATTGTAATTTTCTTTCCTGGGATTGACGAATAAATTCAAAGCACCAACATTAAGTCTAAAACTTGAATCCTGATGGGTTAGAGATACCAGTATACTTCTAACCATTCTACCGGTCTGCTTCTCACATCGTTTACTGGTAGATCTTATCTCTATCCGATAGAGATCTTAACTAGAAAAAAAATACCAGAGTACATATAATCGAGCACTGTCTCGCCCAGTGTGAATAAACACGGCGGGGCCATGCGCGCGTGCGCTCTCGCCATCGAGACGTAACGTACGTATCATGCAGTGCACCGCTGGCGGCAATGCACCGGCCGCCTCTATTTATAGCCCACCACGCCCCATCCTTTTCCACATCCCAGCCTCAACAACCACCAAAGTACACACGCCACACTAATCAAGTACACATCCAGGCCACCAAGCCACCCAGCGAGCGATCACCATATCACACATAGCGCCATGTCTGGCGTGTGGGTGTTCCGCAACGGGGTGGTGAAGCTGGTGGAGAACCACCCGGCGTCGGCGGCGGGACCTCCCGGCGGCGGGGCGGTCCGGCGCAAGGCGCTGCTGCACACGCCCACGGGGGAGGTGGTCGCCTCCTACGCCTCGCTGGAGCGCAAGCTCCTCGCGCTCGGCTGGGAGCGCTACTACGCCGGCGGGGGTGGCGCCGCCGGCGACTGCATGCTCAGGTTCCACAAGCGCTCCTCCGTCGACCTCATCTCCCTCCCCAAGGACTTCGGCCAGTTCAGCTCCGTCCACATGTACGACGTCGTCATCAAGAATCGCGACGCCTTCCGCGTCATCGACGTCTAGCTGAGCTAGCTGGCTGATCCGGCCATTCTATGAAGCAAGCACGGCTAGCTCGTGCGCGCCGGCGGCCGCCACCGTCGCATCCATGTCGTCATCGATCTCCGCTGTTTAACTTGTCCTCCTTGTGTCTGTGTGTACGTACCCTGCACGTATATACGTGTGTATGTATATGTACTAGTATTAGGCTATCGATGTGCAGAGACCTTGTGCATCACTTGCCATTTGCTCGTCAAGCTTGTGTGGTAATAATGTGGGAAGGCCATCAAAAAATATTCACTCAAAACTAACATGTGGTTGAATGGTTTTAGTGGGGTAGTTATATAACCGTTGTACCGGAGAGCAAACCAAATGTAGCCGTGTCTCATAAGGCGGAATATTATTCAGTAGAAGGTGATGTTTCCGCCGAGACGTCTATTATGGCTTCGTCATTCTTAAAGCGACCACGACTCTGCTCAATGTTGTGTGAGTATGTGCCGTTAGTGGTGGTGTATCCACTATGTTGTGTCGTACTCGGTGTTTCTCTTTTCTTTCTTTTTTTTTGTGAATGCTCGTGCAGTTTCTGACCAAATTACACATATGAAACATTTTTTGGATAACGTCATTTTTGTTAAACTGAATTTCGGACGGAAAAAAGAAGAAAGGTTGACATGGTGCTTGGTTCCTGGGATTTTGCGTCAAAAGAATTCTGGGGTGCAACTTTTCGCAGGTTTGAGGAAATCCAAACACAAGCTCTACACTTCGGAATGATTTTTGGCAAATGTTTGGGGCCGGGGCACAAGCGGAACATTGGGCCGGTCACTCCCGCTTCCTCGCATCTCCTTCATCACAGCTCCCCCACATCTCGCGCAGCTCGCCGGGGGCGCGCGCCGCCCTCTTCTTCTGCCCCCCCCCCCCCCCCCCCCCCCCCCCCGCCGCCTGGTCACAGCACCACGCCTCCATTCCCCGCTCGAAGCTCGCCATGGCTCTAGGCGGTGACCATCCCATCTCGCCGGCGACCGAGGGGGGTGACCACGGGAGATGCTGCAACCGGGGCGACAGGGTGCTACCACGGCGACGCTGATTGAACCCCGCAGAGGCCGGGGTGTGTGACGGCGATGACCGAGGTGACCGTGGGCTGCAACCACGGCTTTTTCCATCGCCGGTAGCCGGTTGAAGCTTTTCCTATATACGGTTGAAGCTTTCTCTGTCAATGTTCGCAACTTTTTCTCTGGTCGCAGGCCTGGTTGAAGCTTTGTTTCTTAACGGATGAAGCTTTTTTATACACGATTGAATCTTTTCCAAACCACAGTCGGAGCTTTTCTGAAAACGTTGGAAACTTTTTTTGTTTTTTTTTTGTGTTTGCTACAACCACGTCATTTTTTTGCTGCAATCGGCAACCGCAAAAGCTACATCCGTTTAACATTTTTGCTACAATGATGACGGCAGGCTGCAGCGGCAAGGTTTTTTTGCTGGAAGCGAATAACTTTTTTGCTACAACCGTTGACATAAAATGCTACGACCCTTGATGAAAAAAGCTTCAACCGAAACGATAGGGAAAGCATTAACCAGGACTGCTACAAAGAAAAATAGCTGCAACCGTTGATAGAAAAGTTTCAACCATAGATGCAAAAAGCTACAACCATTGAAAGAGAAAGCTACAACCATACACTCAGGGGCGGAGCCAGGATTTGAGTATAGGGAGGGCCAAGTTCAACGACGGAGCTACGGTTTCAACATAGGGGCCAATGCAAATAAAAACAATTTTGCTTTTATATAATAATTTACCACTTCGACGCTATATAAAATGGTAAAAATATCTACCATAATACTATAAAAAATTATCACTTAGGCGTTGTAGAACATGTTTTATTTGTATAAGTTTAAATCTGACTCTACGATGTTAGTAAAATAAAAAGGAAAAGTAGTTTCATCAGAAGAGAATTTAGCTGCTAAACCTTATTTCCATATGGATTATCATGCAATGCCAAAGCGAAGTCGTCTTCCATCAAACCATGCATCAAAATGAAATAATTTTTCCGATGTTTGACGGCATTTTCTCTTTATAACCGCTGATCTACAATTTTCAGAATTGGCGTCATACATCACGCAAGCAAAAGAGCAAAAATCTGTTTATATAATTTTGCCATATACAGTACAAGATGAGAATTGAAAATAATAATACAATAATTGATTGCGCTATCGCTAACTGCCTGCGTTAATCACGGCAGTGTCTAACTTTTTTTTTGAGACAATCACGGCAGAGTCTAACTGCACACCATTCACAAAAAAGAGTCTAAGTACACTAGGGCCTATGAGACGTAGTTTTTTTTTTTTTTGAGAAAGGGCCTATGAGACTTAGTAGAGGCCGGTAGGCATCTCATGGGCCTATTCTTTTTCCTGTTTTTATACTTGAGACAAGGAGGGCCCAGTACGTGGCTTCTCATGGACCTTTTCTTTTCTCCATATTGCTTGAGATTAGGGGGGGGCCTAGTACGTGCAAGTAGATAAAATTGGTATGTTTATGGCTAACTAATGCGTGGTTTCCTCGATCGTTAGGGGGGCCAGGCCCCTGCTCGCCCCCCCTTGTCTCCGCCACTGCATACACTGCATAATCAAAAAAGTTGCATCCATTGTAGAGAAAGCTTCAATCGTATGTGCGAAAAGCGTCAACCGGCGTGCGTTGCCACCGGAGATGCAATCACAGTTGACTGCTTGGTAACCGCCGTCGACGCAATTTCATGCAACGATGAGCATCAATGGTGAGTCGCGGCGGCGGAGCAACAACCGGGGAGAGCTACAAGCGTCGCCGCTGCAAGCTGCACCCGCAGATGTAGTTTTGTTTCATGCGTCGCGGCGACAACGAGGACGGCCGGCGAGGTTTCGAAGCGGCGACGGGGACGGGCGGCGAGGGTAGGGACCGGCGACGGGGATGGCCGGCGAGGGTGCGGACCGGCGACGACGACGGCTATCGGAAGGGATAGGAGGCGCGGCGCGGCGCAGCCCGAGCGCGAGGATCGAACCAGAGGAAGAAGAAGTTGGGGCAATTTTTTTTCTCCAGATCCAACCGCTGCGCTGCTCTCGAGTGGCTAGGGCTGGACCAGCCGAAATTTTCGGTCGGTGCGCCGGTGCCTAGCGGTGCCCATAATTTTGTTAAGACAAGGTTCTGGGGTGCTGTCATACCACCACCCTCACACAATAACACATCGTCCTACCGTAGGCACCTTGTTATCAAACGTAGTCTCCCGTTGAGGGTTAGGAGTTCATCCACCTCCATAAATCAATTAACCAGTGTTCCGTCATTATGGGCACTCCACATTTCCATCACTTTATCGAGAAATTCGTCCCATCTCATATTTGAAATAGTGGCATTTACTTTTGATGTTTTTTTCTACTTGCAAACCGTCAAGGCATCACACCATTTCATCCCAAATGAGCACATAATATTAGCATGTGCCATTGTTAAGAGCTCGTATAATGAACGTACGAAACTAATGCGTGGATATCCTCCACCGATATCCTCCGTTAGAGACGACCTCAAGGATCATCACCAAACACGACGGTGACATCAGCGGAGAAAAGATAGCTGTTTGCGGCGCAAGAGAGAAGCGCCGGATATGTTTTCATTAAAATATATCATAACATACTGTAGTATACACTGTTAACGTCTGCGTCATCGTGAATACTGTAATACATTAAAAATTTCATGTGCATTTCCAACGCCTTATTTATAAACCACGACATTTACTTCACTATGTATTCTCTTCGTAAACAGTAACAACGCTCGGACCATTTCGGCACAAATAACCACATCTTATTATTGGCTATTTTGTGCCACTGCCAACAACTTGTATGATGACAGATTTCCTCCGCCGATATCTTTCGTTAGTGACGACCGCAAGAATAATCATCAAGACGGCGATATCAATGGAGAAAAAAGAGTTATTAGCGGCGCAAGAGAGAGGAGACGGATATGGTGATGCCCCTGCAAAGCCAAGGATGAAACTAATGCGGTTTTGCTAAATCCTAAGCCGTATTATTGGAGACAACTGCGAGAATCATCACAGAAGCTTTTGCAAAATGAGACTATTGCCTCTGACTTCATGTTGTTCTCTATCCCCCAACCCCCACTTGCATTGCTTCTTCTTGTCTCCCCGTGAAATCACGGTAGACACAATTCGGCCATGGACATGACGATTCCGGCATACCTAGAGATTCTCTTGAGGGTGGATAATTGCTTGGTTCTCTACAGCCGTGGAGGTACGAATTGTGTGGCTATAATGCGTTTACCTAATTTAAGAGAGATGGCATACGAACGCGAATAGGTGCAATGCTTTCACAGCCTAGACCGCAGCATCTGGAAATTTTAAGTGCAAATTAACAATACAAGCTTTTAGCATTGGGACAAGTGGGCGAGTTCTGTTTTTATTTTCCGGGATACGCAAGAGTTTTGCGTGTTGATTTATAAGATTGGGACAAGAATAGAAGATCAGCTTACAGTTTACAAAGGCCGTAGCACCCTGCACCTATTTCAGACAACGCTTGCATTTCATACAAGACCGTCGTTCGAACCGCACCCTATTTCACACGCCAGGCTAACAACAGCCATATGCGCCACTCAGCTATTATCTTATCAGCGCCTCCAGCTCATGCTTATTTTCGAAGACTCGGTTGTTTCTTTCTTTCCAGATCGTAAACATTGTTAGGTTGATGAGGGCGTTGCTCTCCTTTCTCTGGGCCATAGGCGTGCGCTCATGACACTGTTCCCATCAATCCGTGAGGAGAGGTTCATTCGTGGGGCAGTCCATGTGTAGTTGTAGCAACTGCACAACCATGAACCAAACTATCCTGGCAAAAGGGCATTGCATTAGTAGGTGGTTTAGTGTTTCAGGCACCTGCAAGCACACCGAGCAGGTTGAATGATGTTGAAGTCCCCGGCTCTGTAGCCGGTCCGCTGTCCAGCATCTATTGGACAGAGCAAGCCACCTATAAAGAACTTAACTCGCAAAGGAGCTTTAGAAGTCCATGGTTGTTCGGCTCCCGGTAGCGTGTTGTTCCTTCAAAGAATGCCACATATGCAGTTAAGTTCTTTGGGGACCATACCAGGTGAGTATGTGCGTGCAACGAAAATAAGAAAGATATTCCCAACACAAAGAGGTTGTGGCTTGTCTGGCTTTGGGACGGCGGTGGCGTATGAGGGCGTCGTGCCTTCTTGAAGGCGCGGTCATGGTTCTCCATGTCCTGTTGATGCTCCGGGTAAAAAATTGATCTTTTGATCGGGCGGGAGCAATGCGCCGGTATCATGTCCTTTTTGAAGGCTCCGTATTGGAGTCCATGTTCCGTCATTTGTCGGCTTTGCCTCTTCGCGGTGGTGGCAAATGGTGCTTTGTTTTCCATTTATGGTTGGCTTGAAGTTCTTTGGGGTGGCATTGCTGATCTTCAGCTCCCTTGTATCCCGTCTTGGGTGTGTGTTCATGGTGTTATGTTGTATGCAATTCTAAGTTTGTTGGTCATTGCTTTATGTATAAAACGGGGCGAGAGCCTTTTTTCAAAAGAGGAGAGAAATGTTAAGACAAGGTGTTGTACTTGCATGGGCTGCAGTGCCTTTTCTACAACAGAAACGATAGAGTTGGGCCATCCCTTTTTCAGTGATGGGTTCCTCACCTCAAAAATAAATAAATAAAATTGTTCATTAAGGAGGGCTCTCCTCCTTTCATTTTCTAGCATTTTAAATTCTTTTGGTTTTCAATGTCTGCTCTAGTTCTTTGACGTTTCTTTTCATAAACCCAAAAAAATTTAAAGTGTGGATACCTTTTATTAACATGATTTTTTATAAATACATGAATATTTATTAAATAATACATTATCATTTTTTAAAATTACATGATTTTTAATGACTAAATATTTTAAAAAATTATATGAACAAGCTTTGAAATTCTTGAATACTATATACAATTGCATAAATTTTAAAAAGAACATCTTGTATTTAAGAAAACATTCACCTCATATCAAAACATTGTTCATCATGTATTTTATGATATTTTATGTACTGAACATATATTTATAAATAAAAGAAACCTAAAGAAAAAAAGAATACCCAAAGAAAAACAAAGAATACCCAAAGAAAAAGAGAAAACATGAAAACAGAAAGGAAAAAAGGTAAAAAAAAGGGTGCAAATGGGCTGACACAGTTCGCACACGCCTCTGCCATATTACCGGTTAAGGCATCAAATTGGGGGGGGGGCTTTGTGTTGCCCGTAAGGAGATGAACATATCGCTCGCCTCAAGCACCCCCTAAATAAGCTAGCCTGGTGTAAGAAGAGCGCTACCTCTCCAATGAATGTTTTTTTGTTCTATAAATTATATTTATATTTTTGAAACATAAATGTTTTTTAGAAAATTTTAACAAAAAATGTCGTGCATTCAGGAAATGTTTATAAAATGTAAACAAAAAATGTTGATAGCATAAAAAATGTAATTAAGTGCTCTTTAAGAAATATTCAATGTTTCAAAAAAAAAAGTTCATGATGTATTATCCTAAAATATTTATACAATGTAAGATTTTTCATTTTTCTTAATTCAAAAAATGTTTCTTACCATTAAAAAATATACCTTGTATTTTAACAAATGTTCACATGTTTCAAGAAATGTTTGTCAAGTTATTTAAAAAGTTTCCGTAGAATGTAAAAAATGTTGGTGTAGTTAAAACATTCTTTCCTAACATTCAAATAATTTTTAAACATGTATTTGGAAAATATCTTACACATATTCAGAAAAAATGTTCAAAAACATGTATTTAGAAATAATGTTAATCTTATATTTGAAAAATCTTAAACGTGTGAAGTTTTTGATGTATACAATAAATGTGCAATGTGTATGAAAGAAACAGTCATTAAAAATATATATTTAAACAAATGTTAAATATGTATTCACAAAGTATTAAACATGTATAAAAAAGTTTCTGGTGCATACAAAAAATGTAGAATGTGTATGAAAAGTCAGTCATGTGTTATAAAAAGAAAAATAAACAGAAACAAAAAAGAGAAAGGAAAACTAAACAAAATCAGAGGAAAAAGAAGAAAAAACTCGAAGAAACCCGATGCAAAACGGTGAAAACCCGATAAAGAAAGCAGTAGCAAAAAATGGGAATTTCCTAAACAGTGCTTTAAGTGCCCTTTTATTCGATACCTTCAAAGGGCGCACGCCCTCCTTTCCTCTTGGGCCAGCCCGCATATGTACTGACTTCTTGAACAGATACTGATACCGGTCATGAAGTCTTCTCCCTTCTCAAGTCAAGTGCAGAAGCGAAATCCGTGGAGCAAGAAGCCAATGATCCCACAACATCAACCAAATGATCTTTCGAATTGGTCAAGACTCTCCACTCGAGTTTGAAAGAATTAATGAAGTGAGCTGATACGTCACCAACGTATCTATAATTTTTGATTGTTCCATGCTATTATATTATCAACTTTGGATGTTTTATATGCATTTATATGCTATTTTATATGATTTTTGGGACTAACCTATAAACCCAGAGCCCAGTGCGAGTTTTTGTTTTTTCCTTGTTTTAGAGTATCGCAGAAAAGGAAAATCAAACGGAGTCCAATTGACCTGAAACTTCACGGAACTTATTTTGGGACCAGAAGAAGCCCACGAAGTATCGGAGTTGGACCAGGAGAGTCCCGGGCTGCCCACGAGGGTGGGGGCGCGGCCCCCTGCCTCGTGGACAGCCCGAAGGTCCACCGACGTACTTCTTTCTCCCATATATACCCATATACCCTAAAAACTTTGGGGAGCACAATAGATCGGGAGTTCCGCCGCCAGAAGCCTCCGTAGCCACCAAAAACCAATCTAGACCCGTTCCGGCACCGTGCCGGAGGGGGGAATCCCTCTCCGGTGGCCATCTTCATCATCCCGGTGCTCTCCATGACGAGGAGGGAGTAGTTCTCCCTCGGGGCTGAGGGTATGTACCAGTAGCTATGTGTTTGATCTCTCTCTCTCTCTCGTGTTCTTGAGGTGGTACGATCTTGATGTATCGCGAGCTTTCCTATTATATTTGGATCCTATGATGTTTATCCCCCTCTACTCTCTTGTAATGAACTGAGTTTTCCCTTTGAAGTTATCTTATCGGATTGAGTCTTTAAGGATTTGAGAACACTTGATGTATGTCTTGCGTTGGATACCCGTGGTGACAATGGGGTATTCTATTGATCCACTTGATGTATGTTTTGGTGATCAACTTGTGGGTTCCGCCCATGAACCTATGCATAGGGGTTGGCACACGTTTTCGTCTTGACTATAAGGTAGAAACTTTGGGGCACTCTTTGAATTTCTATGTGTTGGTTGAATAGATGAATGTGAGATTGTGTGATGCATATCGTATAATCATACCCACGGATACTTGAGGTGACATTGGAGTATCTATGTGACATTATGGTTTTGGTTTATTTGTGTCTTAAGATGTTATTCTAGTACGAACTCTAGGGATGTTTGTGACACTTATAGGAATAGCCTAACGGATTGATTGGAAAGAATAACTTTGAGGTGGTTTCGTACCCTACTGATACGTCTCCAACGTATCTATAATTTTTGATTGTTCCATGCTATTATATTATCAACCTTGGATGTTTTATATGCATTTATATGCTATTTTATATGATTTTTGGGACTAACCTATTAACCCAGAGCCCAATGCCATTTTCTATTTTTCCCTTGTTTCAGTGTTTCCCAGAAAAGGAATATCAAACGGAGTCCAAACGGAATGAAACCTTTGGAAATGTTATTTTTGGAAAGAAAGCAATATAGGAAACTTGGAGTGCACATCAGGGGATCAACGAGGAGAGCACGAGGCAGGGGGCGCGCCCACCCCCCGGGTGCGCCGTCCACCCTCGTGGGCCCCTCGTGGCTCCCCTGATGTATTTCTTCCGCCTATATATATATCCATATACCGTAAAACTATCGAAGATGAGAATAGATCTGGAGTCCCACCGCCAGAAGCCTCTGTAGCCACCGAAAACCAATCTAGACCCGTTCCGGCACCCTGCCGGAGGGGGAAATCCATCTCCGGTGGCCATCTTCATCATCCCGGTGCTCTCCATGACGAGGAGGGAGTAGTTCTCCCTCGGGGCTGAAGGTATGTACCAGTAGCTATGTGTTTGATATCTCTCTCTCTCTCTCTCTCTCATGTTCTTGAGGTGGTACGATCTTGATGTATCGCGAGCTTTGCTATTATAGTTGGATCTTATGATGTTTCTCCCCCTCTACTCTCTTGTAATGGATTGTTTTGAAGTTATCTTATCGGATTGAGTCTTTAAGGATTTGAAAACAGTTGATGCATGTCTTGCATGGGATAACCGTTGTGACAATGGGTTATTCTATTAATTCACTTGATGTATGTTCTGGTGATCAACTTGCGGGTTCCGCCCATGAACCTATGCATAGGGGTTGGCACACGTTTTCTTCTTGACTCTCCGGTAGAAACTTTGGGGCACTCTTTGAGGTTCTATGTGTTGGTTGAATAGATGAATCTGAGATTGTGTGATGCATATCGTATAATCATACCCACGGATACTTGAGGTGACATTGGAGTATCTAGGTGACATTAGGGTTTTGGTTTATTTGTGTCTTAAGGTGTTATTCTAGTACGAACTCTAGGGCTGTTTGTGACACTTATAGGAATAGCCCAACGGATTGATGGGAAAGAATAACTTTGAGGTGGTTTCGTACCCTACCATAATCTCTTCATTTGTTCTCCGCTATTAGTGAATTTGGAGTGACTCTTTGTTGCATGTTGAGGGATAGTTATGTGATCCAATTATGTTATTATTGTTGAGAGGACTTGCACTAGTGAAAGTATGAACCCTGGGCCTTGTTTCAATGCATTGCAATACCGTTTGTGCTCACTTTTGTCATTAGTTACCTTGCTGTTTTTATATTTTCAGATTACAAAAACCTTTATCTACCATCCATATACCAGTTGTATCACCATCTCTTCGCCGACCTAGTGCACCTATACAATTTACCATTGTATTGGGTGTGTTGGGGACACAAGAGACTCTTTGTTATTTGGTTGCAGGGTTGCTTGAGAGAGACCATCTTCATCCTACGCCTCCCATGGATTGATAAACCTTAGGTCATCCACTTGAGGGAAATTTGCTATTGTCCTACAAACCTCTGCACTTGGAGGCCCAACAACGTCTACAAGAAGAAGGTTGTGTAGTAGACATCAAGTTCTTTTCTGGCACCATTGCCGGGGAGGTGAGTGCTTGAAGGTATATCTTTAGATCTTGCAATCGAATCTTTTTGTTTCTTGTTTTATCACTAGTTTAGTTTATAAAGGAAAACTACAAAAAAATGGAATTGAGTTTGCCTCATACGCTTCATTTTTTAATATCTTTCATGATAACGATGGAAAGGAAAATTGTGCTCAAGTGCTAGAATAAGAATGCATTAGAATGTTTGGCACTAAATATTTGAATGATGAGCATGATTGCAATGTTATTAGTATGAATTCCTTGAATATCCATGATGCTAACGATATGCAAAGCCATAAGCTTGGGGAAGCTATGTTTGATGAAGATGATATTTTTTGTCTCCCAAGTTTTGATGAGAAAATTTATTATGATGAAAGCATGCCTCCTATTTATGATGATTATATTGATGAAAGTGGATTTGGAGAGGTCATGACTTTATTTTGTGATGAATCCACTATTCCGGAAGAGGTTCCAATTGATTATGAGAACAAAGTTGCTATCTATGATGATTATTGTGATGACTTGTATGCTATAAAGAATAATGATATCCATGAAACTGGTCATCATGATTTTAGTTTTCAATTGGATTATGCCTCACATGATAATTATTTTGTTGAGTTTGCTCCCACTATTATTCATTAGAAGAATTTTGCTTGTGTGGAGAGTAATAAAATTGCTATGCTTGTAGATCGTGAAAAGAATGCTTTAGGTGCTGGTTATATTGTTGAATTCATTCATGATGCTACTGAAAATTATTATGAGGGAGGAACATATGCTTGTAGGAATTGCAATAATATGAAGTTTCCTCTCTATGTGCTTAAAGTTATGAAGCTATGCTTGTTTTACCTTCCTATGCAAGTTGATTCTTGTTTCCATAAGTTGTTTGCTCACAAAATCCCTATGCATAGGAAGTGGGTTAGGCTTAAATGTGCTATTCATATTCTTAATTATGCCCTCTTTATGTTACAATTCTTATCTTTTATGTGAGCATCATTGAAATCATCATGCCTAGCTAGGGGCGTTAAACGATAGCGCTTGTTGGGAGGAATCCCAACTTTATTTTTGTTCCTTGCTTTTTTTCCTGTTTAGTAATAAATAATTTATCTAGACTCTGTTATGGTTGTTTTTTATGTTTTAATTAGTGTTTGTGCCAAGTAGAACTGTTGAGAAGACTTGGAGAAAGTCTTGTTGATCTTGCTGTAAAAACAGAAACTTTAGCGCTCACGAGAATTGCTGCCATTTTTTTATTGGAGAGTGCTATTTAGTTAATTCTTTTTGCATATGGTTAATAGATAAATTCGTCACGTCCAGAAATTTATTTTATAATTTTTTGGGTTCCAGAAGTTTGCGTTAGTTATAGATTACTACAGACTGTTCTGTTTTTGACAGATTCTGTTTTTCGTGTGTTGATTGCTTATTTTAATGAATATATGGCTAGTAAAATAGTTTATAAACCATAGAGAAGTTGGAATACAGTAGATATTAGACCAATATAAATAAAGAATGAGTTCACAACAGTACCTTGAAGTGGTGTTTTGTTTTCTTTCGCTAACGGAGCTCACAGGATTTTCTATTTTTAGTTTTGTGTTGTGAAATTTTCAAGTTTTGGGTAAAGATTCGATGGATTATGGAATAAGGAGTGGCAAGAGACTAAGCTTGGGGATGCCCAAGGCACCCCAAGGTAATATTCAAGGACAACCAAAAGCCTAAGCTTGGGGATGCCCCGGAAGGCATCCCCTCTTTCGTCTTCGTTCATCGGTAACTTTACTTGGAGCTATATTTTTATTCACCACATGATATGTGTTTTGCTTGGAGCGTCAATTTATTTTCTTTTGTTTTTCTTGCTGCTTGAATAAAATACCAAGATCTGAAATTCTTAAATGTTAGAGAGTCTTCATATAGTTGCATGATTATTCGACTACTCATTGATCTTCACTTATATCTTTCAGAGTAGTTTGTTGTTGCTCTAGTACTTCACTTATATCTTTTTAGAGCACGGTGGTGGTTTTATTTTATAGAAATATATGAACTCTCATGCGTCACTTATATTATTTTGAGAGTCTTTATAATAGCATGGTAATTTGCTTTGGTTATGAATTTAGTCCTAATATGATGGGCATCCAAGAGGGATATAATAAAAACTTTCATATAAAGTGCATTGAATACTAAGAGAAGTTTGATACTTGATAATTGTTTTAAGATATGGAGATGGTGATATTAGAGTCATGCTAGTTGAGTAGTTGTGAATTTGAGAAATACTTGTGTTGAATTTTGTGATTCCCGTAGCATGCACGTATGGTGAACCTTATGTGATGAAGTCGGAGCATGATTTAATTTATTTATTGATTGCCTTCCTTATGAGTGGCGGTCGGGGATGAGCGATGGTCTTTTCCTACAAATCTATCCCCCTAGGAGCATGCACGTAGTACTTTCTTTCGATAACTAATTGATTTTAGCAATAAGTATGTGAGTTCTTTATGACTAATGTTGAGTCCATGGATTATACGCACTCTCATCCTTCCATCATTGCTAGCCTCTCTAGTACCGCGCAACTTTCGCCGGTACCATAAACCCACCATATATCTTCTTCAAAACAACCACCATACCTACCTATTATGGCATTTCCATAGCTATTTCAAGATATATTGCCTTGCAACTTTTCACCGTTCCGTTATTATGACACACTTCATCATTGTCATATTGCTATGCATGATCATGTAGTTGACATTGTATTTGCGGCAAAGCCGCTGTTCATAATTCTTTCATACATGTCACTCATGAGTCATTGCACATCCCGGTACACCGCCGGGGTCATTCATATAAAGTCATATTTTGTTGTAAGAATCAAGTTGTAATTCTTGAGTTGTAAGTAAATAAAAGTGTGATGATCATCATTATTAGAGCATTGTCCCAGTGAGGAAAGGATGATGGAGACCATGATTCCCCCACAAGTCGGGATAAGACTCCGGACGAAAATAAATAAATAAAAGAGGCCAAAGGAGCCCAAATAAAAAAAGAGAAAAAAAGAGGCCATAAAAAAGAGAAAGGCCCAAAAAAATGAGAGAAAAAGAGAGAAGGAACAATGCTACTATCCCTTTACCACACTTGTGCTTCAAAGTAGCACCATGATCTTCATGATAGAGAGTCTCTTATGTTGTCACTTTCATATACTAGTGGGAAATTTTCATTATAGAACTTGGCTTGTATATTCCAATGATGGGCTTCCTCAAAATGCCCTATGTCTTCGTGAGCCAGCGAGTTGGATGCACACCCACTTAGTTTCTTTTAGATCTTTCATACACTTATAGCTCTAGTGCATCCGTTGCATGGCAATCCCTACTCACTCACATTGATATCTATTGATGGGCATCTCCATAGCCCATTGATACGCCTAGTCGATGTGAGACTATCTGCTCCCTTTTTGTCTTCTCCACAACCACCCTTCTATTCCACTTATAGTGCTATATCCATGGCTCACGCTCATGTATTGCGTGAAGATTGAAAAAGTTTGAGAACATCAAAAGTATGAAACAATTGTTTGGCTTGTCATCGGTGTTGTGCATGATTTAAATACTTTGTGTGGTGAAGACGGAGCATAGCCAGACTATATGATTTTAGGGATAACTTTCTTTGGCCATGTTATTTTGAGAAGACATGATTGCTTAGTTAGTATGGTTGAAGTATTATTATTTTTATGTCAATATTAAACTTTTGTCTTGAATCTTATGGATATCAATATTCTTTCCACAATAAAGATAATTATATGGATAAATATGTTAGGTAGCATTCCACATCAAAAATTCTGTTTTTATCATTTACCTACTCGAGGACGAGCAGAAATTAAGCTTGGAGATGCTGATACGTCTCCAACGTATCTAAATTTTTTGATTGTTCCATGCTATTATATTATCAACCTTGGATGTTTTATATGCATTTATATGCTATTTTATATGATTTTTGGGACTAACCTATTAACCCAGAGCCCAGTGCTAGTTTCTGTTTTTTCCCTTGTTTCAGTGTTTCGCAGAAAAGGAATATCAAACAGAGTCCAAACGGAATGAAACCTTCGGAAAAGTTATTTTTGGAAAGAAAGCAATGCAGGAGACTTGGAGTGCACGTCAGGGGATCAACGAGGAGAGCACGAGGTAGGGGGGCGCGCCCTCCACCCTCGTGGCCCCCTCGTGGCTCCCGTGATGTATTTCTTCCGCCTATATATACCCATATACCCTAAAACTATCGAAGACGAGAATAGATCGGGAGTTCCGCCGCCAGAAGCCTCCGTAGCCACCGAAAACTAATCTAGACCCATTCCGGCACCCTGCCGGAGGGGGCAATCCATCTCCGGTGGCCATCTTCATCATCCCGGTGCTCTCCATGACGAGGAGGGAGTAGTTCTCCCTCGGGGCTGATGGTATGTACCAGTATAGCTATGTGTTTGATCTCTCTCTCTCTCTCTCTCTCTCTCTCTCTCTCTCGTGTTCTTGAGGTGGTACGATCTTGATGTATCGCGGGCTTTGCTATTATGGTTGGATCTTATGATATTTTTCCCCCTCTAGTCTCTTATAATGGATTGAGTTTTCCCTTTAAAGTTATCTTATCGGATTGAGTCTTTAAGGATTTGAGAACACTTGAGGTATGTCTTGCGTGGGATAACCGTGGAGACAATGGGTTATTCTATTGATTCACTTGATGTATGTTTTGGTGATCAACTTGCGGGTTCCGCCCATGAACGTATGCATCGGGGTTGGCACACGTTTTCATCTTGACTCTCCTGTAGAAACTTTGGGGCACTCTTTTAGGTTCTATGTGTTGGTTGAATAGATGAATCTGAGAACGTGTGATGCATATCGTATAATCATACCCATGAATACTTGAGGTGACATTGAAGTATCTAGGTGACATTAGGGTTTTGGTTTATTTGTGTCTTAAGGTGTTATTCTAGTACGAACTCTAGGGATGTTTGTGACATTTATAGGAATAGCCCAACGGATTGATTGGAAAGATAACTTTGAGGTGGTTTCGTACCTTACCATAATATCTTCGTTTGTTCTCCGCTATTATTGACTTTGGAGTGACTCTTTGTTGCATGTTGAGGGATAGTTATGTGATCCAATTATGTTATTAGTGTTGAGAGTACTGCACTAGTGAAAGTATGAACCCTAGGCCTTGTTTCAACGCATTGCAATACCATTTGTGCTCACTTTTATCATTAGTTACCTTGCTGTTTTTATATTTTCAGATTACAAAAACCTTTATCTACCATCCATATACCACTTGTATCACCATCTCTTCACCGAACTAGTGCACCTATACAATTTACCATTGTATTGGGTGTGTTGAGGACACAAGAGACTCTTTGTTATTTGGTTGCGGGGTTGCTTGAGAGAGACCATCTTCATCCTACGCCTCCTACGGATAGATAAACCTTAGGTCATCCACTTGAGGAATTTTTTTTACTGTCCTACAAACCTCTGCACTTGGAGGACCAACAACGTCTACAAGAAGAAGGTTGTGTAGTAGACATCACCTACCATAATCTCTTCGTTTGTTTTCCGCTATTAGTGACTTTGGAGTGACTCTTTGTTGCATGTTGAGGGATAGTTATGCGATCCAATTATGTTATTATTGTTGAGGGAACTTGCACTAGTGAAAGTATGAACCCTAGGCCTTGTTTCAACGCATTGCAATACCGTTTACGCTCACTTTTATCATTTGTTACCTTGCTGTTTTTATATTTTCATATTACAAAAACTTTTATCTACTATCAATATACCACTTGTATCACCATCTCTTCGCCGAACTAGTGCACCTATACAATTTACCATTGTATTGGTTGTGTTGGGGAAACAAGTGACTCTTTGTTATTTGGTTGCAGGGTTGTTTGAGAGAGACCATCTTCATCCTATGCCTCCTACGAATTGATAAACCTTAGGTCATCCACTTGAGGGAAATTTGCTACTGTCCTACAAACCTCTGCACTTGGAGGGCCAACAACGTCTACAAGAAGAAGGTTGTGTAGTAGACATCATGAGCCTATTACATCAAGTTATTTTTTGACCTTTTAATTTGAAAGTAGCCATAGGCAAGGAAGGCTACCTATTGATACAAAACAAAGCCATCTCTGGCTATTCTTTTTTTTGGGTTGAAAAGAGTGTTCCATATCCATATATGTGCTTGGAGGGAAGGCCATATCTTTAATTGTATTCTTTTTCGAGGTCATCCTCTTTAGATTGTATTAGTAGTGCTAGTTTTTAGTACCTTACGTGTCTATAAAAAAGGTCCATTGCGGGAAACAATATTTAAGAACTAATCCCTTCGAACCGATGAGGGTCGAAGCCACTGATCGAGGGAAGGTGCCCTTCCCATAGAGGCAAAAACTTAAAAAAAACATTTAAAAAAAAATTGGAACCACTCTCACGAGTGGAACTACTCTTCACCAAACCAAAAAAACGACCAGTCGGTTTGGAAACCTCGACCTCCGTTTCTTGACAGATTGTTAGCGCGGTTTTCTCAGCTTCTGCTTCTTTATGAAACCAAGGCTAAAACCCACCAATTTGTGCTTGACACCCCCAGTAGGCCCCCTCAAGGGGGGCATACACCTCTACTGGCATGGGAGGGATGTCATTGGATTAGATCAGCAATATTGGTTCTTTCCTCCCACACTGAGGAGGTGAGGTAGATATGGAGGACTTGGGAATCATTTTTTTCATGTGTACCAATGCGGGTAACCAACCGGACAACTTTCCGGTTGTGTTAGTTATCTTCTTTTATACTTGTTTAAATAACCAATGGGAACCTGTTTGAGTTTTTTGGCCGGTTTTCTTCTGTTTTCTATTTTCCTTCCTTTTTAAAAATTAGCGAACTTTTTTCAAAACCATTTTTTTTCAGAATTGATAAATATTTTTTCAATTTATGAACCTTTTTTCGGATTTTGTGAACTTTTCTTTAAAATGAATGAACTTTTCTCAAATTCTTTGAAAAAATTTCAAATTTTTTATTAATTTTGAAAGAATTTTTTTCAAATTTTATGAAGATTTTTTTTCAAATTCGTGGACTTTTTTGAAGTTTGTAAACTTTTCTAGTGACATTCTGTGATACTCCAAACTTAGTTGCTACTCAACTGATCAAATTCATCTTAAGTGTGTGACCCCATATGTTCGGTGAAATATAAACATGAACAAAACTTTCTTTTGTTCAATGATCAACAGCGGAACCATGGACATCCATGTTGACCCATATACGCACACGAATGATATTTGAGTGAACCTTTGGTTATCATATGATGTTCCCTTTGCATCACGACACTTTACAAAACCCAAGGTGAGATATGCCGGTATCCTCTTGAGTCATTCTCATGCTCACTATATCGGTCTCCTCATTACCGGGTTTGTTATTCTTTCTCGTTATCACTATTCGGCATCCCTATGACCAAGTCACATGTGTGTGGCCAGACGATGGTAGATGCCGTCATGTTGAGAGATCCTGAAGAATATCTCTCCATCGTCGAAGGAGCAAATCCCATTCTTGAGCTATTGCCCCTAGCCACACTTTTTGACAAATCTATAAGTTGTCGTTATGATCACCGTGTTACTGATGATGTTGGAGCAACCCCAAAGTGTATCATCCAATATGAAGTGACTCGATACTTTCATGCTCTAAGGAACTGAGCATTGTTAACTCTCCTTGTTATGAAGTTTCGACTTGTGATGATGCATCTCAAAGTATAACAAACAACTTGGGTCAATTCAATATGATCATTCTTCTAACATCATGCTCTCAAAGTTGCCGGCATCTTTGTTACTCCTAACGTATGCCCATGATCAGGAAATCATAACCATCATGCAACACTCCATTTAATATTCTACACGTGCCTGTGAGTTTTCCTTTGAATCACATATTCAAGAACCATAGTTGTTATAGCATACAATATAAACATTTAATTATAAAGTGGAAATAAATAATACAAATATTACTGCCCCCAGGGCATATTTCCAACATGTTGCAACCCGAATGCAATTGTGTGTCCCCCAATGCGACTACAACTGGGTTGTCAATCAGCTGCATGTCCACCACTAGACTTGCAACTGCAAGGGTTGTAAACCGACTGCAACTGCATGCCCCCAGCACAACCGCAACAAAACCGGTAGGTGGTTATCCGCTAGTTGCATGTCCACCAGTAGACATGCAACTACAAGTGCTGCAACCAGACTATAACTGCATAACCCCAAACGCGACTGCATCTAAAGTTGGTGGCCAATTGCATGTGCACCACTAGACATGCAACTGCAAGCGTTGTAACCCGACTACAACTGCATGACCCCAACACAACTACAATGGGGGCTAGTAGGGGAGTTGTTGGTTAGTTGCATGTCCACCACTAGACTTGTAAGTTGTAGCTACAAGTGTTGCAACCCGACTACAACTGCATGGCCCCCAAGGGATGGTTGTCAGGCAGTTTGCATGTCGACCACTAGACTTGCAAGTGCAAGTACTGTAAGTCGACTGCAACTGTATGATCCCCAACATGACTGCAACTGGGGGCGATAAGGTTTTCCAGCCAGTTGCATGTCCACCTTTTTGTCTAAATGGCAAGGTTTTTTTTTAATTATGATAATTTTTTCTTAAAGTTGTGAACATTTTTCAACTCATGTTATTTTTTCAAATTCATGAATATTTTTCAAATCCGCAAATGTATATTGAAATCATGAGCATTTTTCATATTCATGAATGTTTATAAAAATTCACCAACATTTTTAAATTCCTGAACATCTTTTAAAATTCACAAACATTTTAAAAATCCATCATTTTTTATTTCACATTTTCTTTTCAGAATTAACAAAAAAAACACAAACCAAACTCCATCGGTTGTCTTGTAAGCCTCCTCTCAGTTTTTCTTGCTATCATTTTTGTTGTTTCTCTTATTGCACACAAACTGCATCAATTGTCTTTTTTTTGGGTCTTTTGGAGAGGGTGGCCGTAGAACAAAAACAACTGGCCTAGCATAATTGGCAGATCAGTCCATGATTCTTTTTACAAGTTCTGCTAAAAAATTGAAAAGAGCAAGGTCCAATAGTTGGTGGACCTGCAGTATGGATGGGGGCAGCCGGGAAAGCTTGATCAAAACCACAACCAGAACGCACCGGAAAAAAAGATTGGGGTCTTTAGACGACAATTTAATTTTCTAAAAGAAGACCACTATTTACTAATAAAATCACTTAGTTGTGACACTGCAAAGTCTCATTTTGATGAGTCTTAGACAGACCATATCTATGAAGTTGCGACAAAGTGGTTGGTTTGCATCCCACCTTCAATCCGTGCTTTTCCTCATTGATTTGATGTCCAACACTATAAGTTTTTAGATTTTCACTGAATGGGCGTTTTCACCACATACTTTGCCTAGGACCCTACCTCCTATTTGTGTTGTCCGTTGTCGATCTAGTGGCCAACACTAAAAGTTTTTAGATTTTCATTGAATGAGCGTTTTCACCAAAAACATCACCTTGACAATAAGAGACTTATTGAAGCAGTGTCGTTATTTTCACATGCTATGAACAATACAATAAGACTCAAAAACTTTTACATGTTTTGGTAATAATACCCCCCAAAAGGTCTACAAGTTCACTATATTCCAGTATTCTATCTAATTCTAACCCGTGCACTTTCACATGTTGATAGAGCAAAGAGACCTTAAATTCAAAACGTGAGGGCTCATGTGGTCGTGTGACGAAGCATACTTCAGAGGATAGTGACACCGAGAAGTTGCATCTCATCATTTTGAAGATTGTATTGTAGCTCTTTATTCCTTTCCATTCTATGTTCTCAAATTTTTATACAGCTTCATGGTTATTACGGAAATTCATAATGAGACTTATTGAAGCAGTTTTTTTTTGCATACTATGAATAGCAGAATATTGGAAACTTTCACATGTTTTGGAAATAATATCCCAAAAAGTGCTACAAATTTTCACTATATTTCAATTTTGTGTATAATGCTCGCCCACGCACGTGCACATGCTGATGACTAGTGTATCAATATGGTACAGAGCCAAGAGATTTCAAGCTCAAGACCCTGATTTTCCATTAAAAAATAAGTTCAAGACCCTATCAATATACTATTTAATAAAAATAGTTGTACACTACACCGATCACACGTCTAAGACATGGAACAACTTAGACATGAGGAAGAATGTTGAATTACATTGCTCGTACTTCTCCATCAGATGTGATCCCTAGTGTGCTCGGGTTATAACCGTCCTCCTAACCATACAACCATTTAGTTTTTTCCCCACTTGATATTCTAATCATCCATAGAATGTGACGCTACGTCTTATCTTCACGGGAATATTATCACATGGTTATGTTTTATAATCCCGAATATGGCACATCTGATAAAGTGACAATGGGATTCCGTGGTATTCCTTTTGGTCATATAAAAATGTAGCGCATTGTAATCCAACAAACGGAATTCATTCATCTTTTGCCGATGAGGAAAACCTTTCCGATATTCCTGATATAGCCTTTCCTCCCATTCGAGATTCCACACTTTACTCCATGCCGTATCTATTCTTTTCGTTAGAGAGAAAAGGTAATGCGCGCACTTTCGGATTTTAGTAGTATCAACAAACATAATGTCTGATGCCAAAAACAATGTTCCTCTAGCTAGATGGCGTGTGACCATATCCACAGTTTGTCTTTGTTCCACATCTTTTTTGTGGCCAGGAATTAACGCACCTCTTATCTTATATGCTTGTGAGGACCACGGGTGAAATCTTAGCATACATTTCAATCATTCTTGACGAGTCAATTCTGAGCACATTTCAATCATTGTTAGTACGCTGCAGCCACTCGTTGGAGCATGGTTAATAGTATAGCCAGCTGCTGGCTATACAAACTGCTGGCTATACGAACGTGCCATATCATCAACAGTTAGCATTATTAATTGATTATACAATAGAGTGGGTTATGAGGTTGGCTATAAGTTTATAATTTTCTTTTACTTTCTCTTTATCTCTTTTCTCTTATTAAATGCTTTTGCTTAGGAGCATGCGTAGAGCCTGGCTCTTGCATAAGAGCTCACTCCTTCATATTTTCCTTATCGCTCTCCTCCACAGATGCAAAAGTGTCATATAAACGGGCTTATATTATAACCAACTATTGTATTTACTCTTAGGGGTTTAACTACCACAGGCACTCTTCAACATTTTGCACACGCACGCAAGCACGTATAGTAGGTCGCTAACCACAGTGGCGATTCTACCAGCGGGACTTCCATAGGCTTAAGCCTACCCTTCAAAAATCCTATTTCAGCTAAACATATCACTTGACAATGCATTTGCTAATCAGCTAAACGCGCATTTTTCAAGGTTAATAACAGCACCGCCAGCAGCTAAAGGTCTTGCGCGGATGTCTCACTCTCACCCAACTCTTCGTGCGTGATCTGGGAGAATTGACGTGCTGGGCCACGCGCCCACGCACATGCTTGCATGCAAACATGCGCGCTTCAATGCCGTCGCTGTGCACCTTTGAAGGAGCTGCACGTGCATGCTAGCAGTAGCTGACCCCGCCAGCAAGACGCATGGATATCTCGTCATGTCCACTGAGACCACATGCACGAAGCATGCATTCACTGTGCGCCATCAAGTGGCGACCGCGACGGCTCGTGTGCTCGGGCCGGCCCCTAGCCACAGCTGTCGGCGAGTGGGCTACCCGCACATCCTGGGGTTCGGAAGAACTCTCGAAACGAAACAGGCTTTGGGTCCGTTATATATATAAAGCAACAATTGAACAGAATGCACAGCCGAATGATACAAGATGGTCAGATGATCCTCATACAATGCCGTTTCTAGAAAAGTCAGATCACGCAAGACGCATACGACAACACTACCGAAAGAAAATACAGGAAGAACCGGATACAACACCACGCTAAGTCCTAAACACCTAAGCTCCATGACAACTGCAGTTCCAACAGACATGCTAACCGTCACATCCCTTTGCTCATGTCTCTCAGAAGAGCCGCATTGGTTGGAAGCATCTCTTCTGGAGATATATATACTGTAATCATCTTCCGTAATAAAGATCATGACTACTATTCATTCATTTTGTCTCTTAACATGTTTTATTCGGTTCGTGGCAACCCACAACTCTGTTGTGCATCAAATCAACTTGAAAGTTGAGTTACTGCAATAGTGTAGTTTCAGATGTCGATCTCGTCAAGATTTTGGCTGAAAAATTTCGGCAATTGTGAAGAAAGTGGATACGTGATGAATTGCAAAGAAATGAGAAGCTAAATATCTTGCAAATAAAGTCATGTGATAATCTCGGTGATTTATTCACAAAGCCTTTACCAATTTCTTCATTCCAGAAATATGTTACTGGAATTGGTATGAGGTGACTTTGTTATTTGCAAGGTTCAGGGGGAGTGTACTCCTAAATGATAGCATGTTCGAGATCTCCAGATTTTTGATATACCACTCTTTTTCTTTATGAGTTTTTCCTATTGGTTTCTCATAGAAGGTTTTTAATGAGGCAATAGTAATACAAGCATTATGATATGCCATTTTCTCCTTAGGAGTATTTTCCCATAGGGGTATTTGAAAGAAGTTTTCATGACATACTATGTATATATCCTCATATTTTTTCCATAAGGTTTTTGGAGGATTATTTATCAAGATGATGATTCTACATGATCAAAGAGGAGATTAGGGGAGTGTTAGGAATTAATTAAGTGTAATTAATTAAGAGAATCCCCTCTTTGTAACCGACGGACATGCTAATCATCATATCCCTTTGCTCGTGTCTGTGAGATGAGTCGCATCGGTTTAAAGCATCTCTTCTGGAGATATATAAACTGTAAGGCCCTGTTTGGTTCCAAATAAGTCACCAACTTATAAGTCGAAAAGCGTAAAAAGTGATTTATTTTGCCAAACGGACCCAACTTATAAGTCACCCCAACTTATAAGTCATAAGTTGCTCCACCCCAACTTAAAACTTATAAGTCACCCCTTTTGCATGGGTCCCACCACCTTTACATAAAAAAACAAGGTAGAAAGGTATGCTCAGGTGACTTATAAGTCAGATGGTAACCAAACAGGCATGACTTATAAGTCACTGATTTTAAGTCACCTGACTTATAAGTCAGGTGACTTATTGGAACCAAACATACCCTAATCATCTTCAGTAATAAAGATCGTGGTTATTGTTCATTCATTTTGTCTCTTAGCAGTACCAATCATTTCCGGTCCAATGCCGACGTACGGATATGCGCAGAGTGGCACAAGCGCGCATACGTGCTGGTACTACGCAGCTAGATCGTACGTGTAACGTGTGTGCATGCGTCGTACGCGTACATGCATCTATCGATAATGCTCGTGCTCGGGAAAGCCGAGATGGCCGTGGCGGCTCACCGGACATTTGTTGGTCCAAAGCTCCCGGTGAGGAGAAGGGACAGTGCCGATCAAGGGCGGATCCATTGTGGGGGTTATGGGGCATGGCCCCCACAAACATTTTGCATTGTTTTTTTACTAGTGAATGCTTATAATATATTTTCTCCGTCCTACAATAGTTGTATTAGGCCTTTCTAAAGTCAAATGGTATAAACTTTGACCAAGTTTTCGGAAAAAATGTAAAAATTTTGAATACTAAATCTTTATTATTAGATTCATTACTAAATATATTTTCATATGATGTATATTTGGTACACCCTCCGTTCACAACCACTCTCTCCCTTTTTTATACAACACCGCTTCATATTTTTATTTCTAACTTTGGTCATTAATTTTATCAACAAAATATGAGTTATATGCCACAAAAAGTATACCAGTGGATGCATATTTCAAATAACTTTTCAATGATATGTTTCTCGTGACATATAACCAGTATTTTGTTGACCAAAAGTATAAGTCAAAGTTTGAACATGTTTATATACATCCGATTTTGAATAAGTTAGAACATCTTATATTTTTGAATGGATGGAATATTATAGAAATAGATAAATTTATCTATAAACTTGGTCAAACTTTACGACGTTTGACTTCCACAAAAATCATAATGCACTATATTATATGGGACAAAGGGGGTATTAAATTAATTTGGTACGGCCTAAATAGTTCAGTACTAAAACCCGCAGAAATAGAAGACTAGGTTCCGTCCGAATAACATCTCTAGTCCCTGTAAACACCATATTCCACATCTAAACAAATGGCGGCACTTTCATTGAAAAAATTATGAAGTTGTTTCTCAGCCTCAGGTGAGCTTTCTGTTAGACTAAGAGGGCCATTGCCCCCAGCTATAAACAATTTTCTGGAGAACTTTTTTGTTGGAGGGCCTAGATGAGGAAATTTAAGCTTTTGACCCTTAAACAGTGACATTCCGCCTTGCCCCCACGACATATTTTGTCTAGCTTCGTCACCGGTGCCGATGCCCGATGGTGTGTTCAGGGGGAGTCTTGTGGCTCCGGTCATCGCCAGATCTTTCATGGTGGCGATGATGGGCAACGGGGCAGAGCCGCAGGCAAGGAAGATAGACCTGTACACACACCACTACATGCTAGACATGTACAACGGGGCGGAGCCCATGCAAGCAAGCTTGTCTCCTAACCACACGATAGAAGAAAAAACATGCACTAGAAAGACTATTCCTCCAAGAAGCCGTGGAGGTGAAAGCAAGTGACCGAAGTTGGTGCTAAGAGATGTAAGTATGTGCTAAGATAAACATGCACTAGAAAGACTATATAAGAAAAAGGGTTCCCTCCCCCCCCCCCCCCCCCCTCCCCCACTTTGTATTACAAAGCAACCACCTACATTCAATGATTGGTGCTGGTGCCGCGGCATAAACAAGCCCAAAGAAAAACAGAAAAAAAAGAGAGAAACAAATGCCAACAACGGCAGATCAATGAAATGAAGATGACCGGCGACCGCTGCACCCTCCGAAGAAGTACCACCACGTTCCCAGCACTCCAGAGCGCCGTGTACCAAGCAACACCTTCAAGAAGGAGACGACGACGACGCCGCTGTTGTCCGGACTAGTCCTAGGGTTTCCCCCGGTACGCAGGGGGGCAGTGGGGGAGGGGTGTACCCGACGCCCTTCAGGAAGGTCCGGCGGCACCCACAGGCGTCGCCGCGTCGGGGCCGGACGAGCCGCCGGAGATTTCTCCCAACCCAAACCCCCCACCACCACCCCAGACGAATCATAGTGCACCGCCCATCACGCCGCCCACCAACATGTGCCACCATGGTCACTGGATCAACTTCGTCATCTCCCTGGGGTCACCGACACGAGACCTGGAGGACGGGAGAAGAGATAGTGGCCTCGGGGGCATCCGCAACATCACCGACATGAGGTGACAACCACTACCGCCACCGCGGAGCCGACCGGATCCACGAACAAGGGGCCTGTCAGGCGCCGAGGCCCGGCCGGACCCAAAAGGGTCCGGACAGCCCCTGGCGTCACGCTGCAGCTCGCCGGCCGACGAAGCCGCCACCGCCCGCAGACAACCACCACTTCGCCACCAACGAGGGAGCAGCGTTGCCGCGCCCCGAGTCGTCGGCCCGCCCTAGCCCAGATGGAGCCCGAAAGGGCCCAGATCTGGGTCGCGCGGGCGCCGCCGGCCACCTGCACCGCCATGCCGCCCCGCGGCCAATGGCCGCGCCGCCGCACCAAGGACCACGAAGCTCGTCGGAATCCCGCCGCCGAGCCACACCGCAGTCGGCCGAGCTGCACCGCCGCCATCGCGAGGCTCCCGCTCCCCCCATGAGCGTGCGGGGAAGGGACGGCCTGCCGCCGCCAGCGTTGCGCAGGCAAGGCCCGGCGGACCCAGCCGACGGCAGTGGGGAGGGAGATGGACGGGGATGGGGCCGGAGGAGAGCTAGCGGCAGGGGCCCGCCCGTCGCCTGCGGGGGGGGGGGGGGGAGCGGGCGGACAGGGACATGGGGAAGGGGGGAGAGGGAGGTGGGGCGCGCGCGGCCGGCAGCCGGAGGGGGCGGCCGACGGCGCGGCGGAGGGGCGTGGGTAGGAACCCTAGTCGCGGGAGCTCAGGGAGCGGGAGGAGCGGGCCCTTTTCACTAAAAAGACTATTTAGGCTGGCTGGTAGGAAGAGGGCAAAAGACTATTTCGAGAGTACTAGCTAGTATCCAAAGAGAGGGGCGTTTTGGTGCACGAGCTGCATGAAGGCCGGTATCTGCGTCGGTCGTTCTGGCGTCGCGATGCGTGGCCTCTGTTCTTTTTTCTATTTATATTCAGTGGTATAAATACAGCGGTGCTGCCTACTCCTGTTCCCGCTTTGTACATGGGCCTACGATTCTTCTACTGCCACACACAAGATGTTCTGTCAGTGCGGCTTTGAATTTGGCCCACCTTGCGGGCTGGCGAGGTTGGTTGTTGTGGTTGCTGTGTCTGCTCGACCATTAAGCGGTGCCTGTTCGTGTTTGGCCACTCGACCAGAAAGTGGATGGCACCGGGCCGAGGGGCAGCGCCGCTTCTCGCCATGGACGACATGGAGTTCTTCTTCGAGGAATCTGCATCAGGGTAATATTCCTAGAATCTCGCCCAAGTTCTCGCTACGGGATTTGATTTTTTGAGCAAGAAATCTGTCGATTGGAGTTTCCCTTGACCTATTCCTCAAACAATCAGATCTGGCTGGCTCCCGTTTGCCTGTGCAGGTTGGTGCCGCGGGTGTCCGGCGGAGTTTTCTTAAGTGGTCTAGTTGCCGGCGAGCAACTGACTGAAGGCGGCACAAGTGGAACAGAGGATGCGGAGGAGGAGTTGATTTCTTCTCTGCCCATGGGTCGAGCTGGAGGCGGCATGGATTGTGAAGCCGGCGAAGGTGCTGGTATGGGGGGCTGCACACTGTATAATCTTGGCGACGAAGGGGTGGGCGATTCCTGCGAGACAGGCGGTGCAAATACAGTCCCTGATGCCATGGGCCAGGATGCAGACGAAGATGGCGTGGGAGTGTCAAACGCAAAACAATCTTCTTGGACCAGAAGGTGACTTTCTGTTATCCCTCGCCTTAAAGCCGTTTTATATGCTGTCGATTAAATTTCAGCTCAGCTATATGCATCATCACATTTTGCTCGTGGTTTGGTTGCACAAACGTTGTTCGTCTAATCAATTTTGAATTTTGTGAACGGTTCACCAAGTTGAAAATTAGTAAGAAAAACATGAGCATTGGAAAACGTTTATCAGAGGGTTACCTGTATTGTAGTGGCACATGAGCGAGCAGTCACAGCAGGCACAAAACCATGATCGGAATAAGGAATAAGACCATTTTTCGAGACATGTCTGATGCCCTCGGATCACAAAAAAAAATGCTGATTTGCACACCTAAGAAAATGATGATGGTAGCTGCCGTTTTTTGTTTTGTTAAAAATGAAAATTTTCTGAATCTGGTACTACTACTAGCATAGCGACACACATATGTCTAGTAAATTATATCCCAGTAAAAACAATTGATTCTGCTATGCATACAACCAGGTTGTGTAGGCAGTGTGCCCATGGACAATACTTTATTTTGTGTCTTTCGGTGGATCTAATCCGCTGATGTGTTGGTGTGTCATTTGTTCGCAGGGTCAGAGTTGGAAAAGCTACATATAAGAGGGAGCCCAGCCCTTCAAGGATGCCTGCCCTTGAAACTTCTATGCATTTGTCGATAAAAAGTCTAAAAATGTTGAAAATCCATCGATTGGAACTAGTTTCGATTCCGTCAAAGAGGGCTACAAGTTTTACAATCTTTATTCATGGGAGGTTGGTTTTAGGGTGCGCTATGCAAAAAGCCGTTTGAATGTACACAGAAAGAAGTGCATGCAGGAGATAGTTTGTGCATGTGCGGTGAGTCAGTAACATAACATCATTTTCCTATTACATTTTGGGGTTTTTTTAGCTTCATTTCATCATTTTTTAAAAGCCATGCAAAAGAATGTGGATATTAATTTACAATTTTTTCATCCTCTGATTTGCATGCGCGCTTTTCTTCTGCAGGGTAAGCCATTGCAAGCCAACAGTAGGTCGACGAGGTGTGGTTGCAATGTCATAATACGACTACTGAGGTCAGACGATGGTGGATGGTATGTATGCGAGCACAGGGCTGACCACAACCATGATTTACCTCTTAATTGTGGAGAGAATTGCACTGGAAGTCGCACCAATACATAGATAGCTATACAAGGGACGTGGTTAAGCAATTGAGAGGAAATAATATCAGCATTAGCAAGGTTTACAGTGTCATAGGTAGTTTCTTTGGCATGATAAAGGACGTGCCACTCACGAAACGTTCCTTAAAAACACTATGTGGTAAACTTAACCGGGAACAGTCTCTTAATGATGCAATAAAAACCATAGATGTATTCAACAAGATGAGGGCAGAGGACCCTGAATTTAAATACAGTATTTAGGTTGACACCGAGGGTAGGATTAAGACATTGATGTGGGCTGCTGGCAGAGGGATTGAGCAATTCAAGTGTTTCGGTGATGTTGTGACATTTGATACAACCTACAAGACAAACCTGTACGACATGCCATTTGGGCTTTTTGTTGGTGTCAATAATCACTTCCATAGCATCATTTATGGGGGCGTGTTGATGAGCGATGAGAAGGTGCACACTTTCAAGTGAATATTCACAGAATTTTTCCAAATGCTAGCAGCACCACAGCCAAAAACTATCTTAACAGGTAATGCATGATTGGCTACAAAGAAAATGAAAAAAAACATTGTCACCGTGATGAACAGGAGAGCGTTAGCATGCCCATGTTCATGAGCGTCTGTGAGAGGCTGGCACTGCAGGGCCATGATGGGGGAGTGGGTCGCACGTCTAACCAGCCTGACAGCGAGCCATGGACGACATGGGATGCTACTGTAGGAAAATACAAAATACAGGATTGGAGTTAAAGCTGCTAGCCCGAATACATGACATAAATGCGCCGCTGCAGCGTCTCGATGGGATTACTGACGATCCTCATAGCGAGCTGCATGGTGCTCGTCCTCCAAATGGCATTTTCGGTATCCAAATGAATATAAATGAAATAAACATTTAAGTAGTACCGCACTATTTAGCACTTGTTCATAGCGCCACTGGACGTGTCTAACAAAGCTAAGAGAGATGAACGGAGAGAGAAAATTGTTGCATCTACCAACTGCTTATTCATCGGTGATGATAGTATTTACCTGCAAAAAAAAGGTGATGATGGTATTAAGATAAAAATGGACTAATAAGGCTACTTAGGTTAGGCTAGCGAGTATCCAAGTGAAGCTAAATTAAATAAACTTTGATGTAGTAATAGTGTATCTCACTACTTAGTACTTATAGATTTTTTTTAGGAATACTTAGTACTTATAGATGGAGTGGAGCATTTTGGAGGCCGAGCGACCTGGAGGCCGTTATCTAGGCCTTGCGTTGACATGCTGTGATGTGTGCAGCGTGCATTTGCAAGTGCATTTTTTTAGGGGTAAAAGCCTTTTATTACTCAAAGTCCATAGAGAGTGGGATACAAGTTTGGTTATGTGGCTGGCCAAGCCACACATGACGCCCTAGGAGTAAAGACAAAGCATATTTAGCTAACTTGTGGGCTTCAACATTCGCCGTACGACCTTCAAAAATAAACTTGCTAGTGGATGGAACTCTATGCCTAATTTCTCTGATTGCAGCACTATTCTCCTTGGCTTCCCTTGGTTAGATCTTCAACGACTTGCTTGCAATCGGATGCCACGATGTAGTTATATTGCCACGGCTTCACGCAGGTGCCGTGGCGGATGTGCTAGATTTGTACATGGGCCTCTGGTTGGGTGGCAGATGTGCCTAATCCACATATGGTGCAGGGCCGGCCTAGTGTGTAATTAATATGGATGGGCCCAACCAATAATGATAGAAACCCCTAAAAAAACTAATAATGATACAAATCACGTTACATTTAACTGGAAGTGATGAAGACAAGGCCTTACCCCTAAATTTTTTTAACTGGAAGTGATGTTCAAAATTATATATTAATTGTAAGCGATGGACAGGTTTGCCTCTTTAGACCGATTGTCCTCTTCTTGTGTAACGCTAACAGGAGAGATTTAGCCATGGATGGGATTGGGATGGAATTCTTCTTGGAGAAGTGCAATTCAGGGTAATCGTAAATTTGTCAAAATTTACACTTGTTTTAGTTTAGGGATTTGGTTGGGTGTACGGGGAATCTCAGCTAGTGTGATGCAACAAACCCCAAAAACAGTTCCTGATACAAATCTTTTTTTTTTGCGGGGTTGATACAAATCTTCATGCAAGGTAACGTGGTGCTAGTTAGAAAATAAACATAAAGTCAAGACGAACCTGGTGCACCTATCTTATTTAAAAATAAAATATGACCACACCAGGCAAAGTGCATCTTATTTTAGCTGATTAAGAAAATAAGAAATATTATTTTCAAAGAAAAAATAGCATAATAATTTTTACATTTCTCTTTAAAAAATGCCGCCATAAAATTACTAGAGCGCATCTTAATTGAAAAGATTAGGAACACTGGTGTAGCATCCGCGGTTGGCTAAAAACTTGAAGAGTGACAATAGTCGAATGGTTTCCAGCCTTTGCTAGAGGAGCCGAACATAAATTATCATATCGTATGGGTGATTTATCTTGTTCTCATGCGAGTATAAGATATGAGAATTTCTTAACAAATTTACATCTGGAAAATGCCGATTACTTGGAGTAGCCATGGGATTGACCTCATGCGCAGTTATGGTATGACATTTTTTTTTGCGGGAAGTTATGGTATGACATAGGAGAACTAAAGGAGGATGAATATTCAATTGGTAACATAATTATTAGTGCTACGGGGCGATTGTTTTAAAATAAACCGCTAGTATAGTGTGTGTAAATATGACCATAGAGTGAATGAGTTGCGGTATACGCGTGAGCTTAGCCGGCATACACTTATTTGTGTATCGCATAAGGAGTCGTTGCCCGTTAAAAAGAGCAAGACTTTCCCTCGCAAAAAAAAAAAGAGCCAGACTTTGAGAGGAAGGCACTTTGCATAGAGAAATAATTTGCTACCCATGATGATAGCTACGCATGCCCCAATATTTATCTCTAATTATTTTCATAAATTATGTTGGACTATGAAAAATAATTCCATAACAAAAATAACGTGACTTTGGACCAGCCAGGCAAGCAATCATGCAATTATGCCAAAAAAAAGGCAAGCAAAAAGACTAAGAGAAGTGAGAAAAGGCTCTTTCTACACAACGAAGAGGCACTTGTGTAAAAAGGGAAATAAAAAGACAAAAAGAAGTGAGAAAAAGTCATTTCTATACGAGAAAAATGCACTTGTGCCAATCTCATCAGAAACCCGACACAGCGACACCTCATATGTCAAAAAAAGGCATTTATGCCAAAGGGTGTGTAGGTGCCACCATGCGTGCATAGCTACCACCATGCATAGGAAATCGCCTCTCGCATGGCATAAATCAAATTTGTCATCGGAATTTTCTGACAAAAATGCAAAAGTAATATGGAAAAAGCATCTAGACAATGCATGTGAAGGAAAAATGTCATTCCATGATGTGACAGTAAAATCAACTCGAATTATGCATAATTTCTCTTTGTTCTTTAAATATGAAGGAAGAAATTATGTTTTTGGGTGATTTTGTGTAATAAAACGCACATATTGTGGTGATTACATGATGGTGATTTGTCCTAGAAATTTGATACACCAAGTTCGATGACAGTGACGTAGGTTTGTTAACTAGCCGGAGGGGCAGTGGGTTGTGATCTTTTCCAGCTAATTCGGGCAACTTATAGGAAACACGCAAATTAATACTACCTTTCGTTGTTTCTAAATATAATATGTTTTGCCAGCTTAAACTTGT